>NW_025976676.1:0-7315 GCF_021869965.1 Rhincodon typus | reverse complement strand
AACCCCCTTCCCCTCCCCCTTTTCTGATGAAGGGTCTAGGCCCGAAACGTCAACCTCTCTGCTCCTATGATGCTCCTTGGCCTGCTGTGTTCATCCAGCCCTGCACCTTGTTGTCTCGGATTCTCCAGCATCTGCAGTTCCTACTATCCCTCCCATTGGTCCTGCTTTGGCAGTGTTTTCTCGTGTCCATGATGGTACAATTCTCATAGAGCTCCTGAGCTGTCCTTGCCGCAGCTCACCAAGCGTCAACATGATATGATTATCTATTGAATGAAAAGAACCCCAGCCTGAAAGTAATGAGGAAGTCTTTATTGAATTGCCTCCAAACATAAACTTCAGAAACACTTAGTCTTTTTTTCGATCTATCACATTCTTCCCTAGACCAGTGACCAAAGGAGCTGGAAAGGAGAGCAAGAATTTTTCTTGTCTTGGCTTTGCAAGACGATGTGATTATTTGGGTCCTGCTATGTTCTCTTTTTAAACAGTTTTTTTTTCCTTGATTGGTCTTCACTGTTACTACATTCAGGTCTTCATGTTGGTCACAGTACAGAGACCAGATGTTATCAGAAGCTGCCATTGCATTACCCAATTTGTTGGACTTCCAAAGAAATGACAAGAAAATACATACATTCCTACATATGCTCAATGAGAACAATGAAGACAGATTGATCTTTTGAGCAAAAGAGATTTGTTAGGATTAAGTGGGGAGGGGTTAAGTGGAGTAAAAGCCATCAAATGTTCATGGTTAAAGATTAATAGCAAAAAAGGGCTCCATAAAAGAGTTTAAGGAAAGATTTAAACTAAGGTAAATTGTGCCTTTTATTCTAAATGTAGCTACTGAACATGTGCAAAAGAAGCCTTGTTATAATAATATCAGATTACGTCAAATTTGGTCTGGGTCTATAGGATTCCACACAACACGTCTTTCCTCATTTACCATCCACTGTTCATAGTAATATTCAATAAAGAGACAGCAAGAACTGCAGATGCTGGAGCCAGAGACAACAAAGTGTGGAGCTGGAGGAACACAGCAGGCCGGGCGGTATCAGAGGAGCAGGAAAGCTGACGTTTCAGGTCGGGAACCTTCTTCAGAAATGGGGAGGGGGAAGGGAGCTGGGAAGTAAATGGAGGGAGGAGGAGCGGGGCTGGGGAAAGGTAGGTGGGATGGTGATAGATGGATGCAGGTAGGGAGTGGTGGGGCTGGGTCAGAGGAAAGTGGGGTGGATAGGTGGGAGAGAGGGTGGACGGGTTGTGTCAGGTCAAGGAGGCGGGGTTGAGAGGAAGGTTGGGACATGGGATGAGGCTGGGAGTGGGGAGATTTTAAAACTGGTGAATTCTATGGTTGAGGCCATTGGGATGTTGGCTCCCAAGGCAGAATATGAGGTGTTGCTCCGCCAGTTTGCGTGTGGCGTCATTGTGACACTGGAGGAGGCCCAGGATGGACATGTCATCAAGAGAGTGGGAGGGGGAGTTAAAATGGTTAGCGACCGGAAGGTGTTGTCAATTATTGCGTACAGAGCACAGATGCTCCACAAAATTGTCCCTGAGTCTGTGCTTGGTCTCATCGATGCAGAGGAGACCACATCGGGAGCAACAGATACAGTAGACCAAGTTGGAGGATGTATAAGTGAACCCCTGTCAGATATGGAATGTTTGCTTTGTGTCTTGGACGGAGGTGAGGGGGGAGGTGTAGGGGCAGGTGTAGCACCTCCTGCAGTTACAGTGAAAGGTGCCGGGCGTGGTGGGGTTGTTGTGGAGTGTGGAGTGGATGAGGGAATCGCAGATTGAGCGGTCCATGTGAAAGGTATATAAGGGTGGGGAAGGAAATATCTCTTTGGTCGTAGGGTCGGATTGTAGGTGGCAGAAGTGGCAGAGAATGATGCACTGGATGCGGAGGTTGATGGAGAGATATGTGAGTACCAGGGGGACTCTCTCCTTATTTTTGTTGTGGGGAGAGGGTTTGAGGGCACAAGTGCGGGAAATGCAAGTGATGCCGTTGAGGGCATTTTTGATCACTGAGGGGAGAATTTGCAGTCCTTGGGGTTTTTGGGAATGGATTGCTGCATTTGGGAGGCAGAGGAATTGGCAGTAAGGGATCGCATTCTTTCAGAAGGGTGGATGAGAGGAGATGTAGTCCAGGCAGTTATGGGAGTTGGTGGGTTTGAAATAGATGTCAGTGTTGAGGCGGTTACCAGAAATGGAGACGGACAGGTCCAGGAAGGGGAGGGAGGTATTGGAGATGGTCCAGGTGAATTGGGGTGAAAGGTGTTGGTAAAGTTAATGAACTGTTCAAGCTCTACATGGGAGCACGAGGCAGCACTGTCATCAATGTAGCAGAGGAAGAGGTGAGGGAAAGTTCCAGTGTAACAGCGGTACACAGGGACGGTACCACGTATCCTCCAAAGAGGCAGGCATAGCTCAGACCCATACGGGTGCCCATAGCCATCGCTTTAGTTTGTAGGAAATGGGAGGAGTTAAAGGAAAAGTTGTTAAGGGTAAGGACAAGTTTTGTTAGGTGGATGATGGTGTCAGTGGAGGGAGACTCGTTGGACCTGTTGGCGAGGAAGAAGCGGAGGGCTTTCAGGCCATCTCCATGGGGGATACAGGTATATAGGGATTGGACATCCATGGTGAAGATGAGGTGTTGGGGGCCTGGGAATTGGAAGTCTTGGAGGAGATGGAGGGCATGAGTGGTGTATGGATATAGTTGGGGAGTTCCTGGACCACAGGGGAGAAAACAGAGTCAAGGTAAGTGGAGTTAAGTTCAGTGGGGCAGGAGCAGGCGGAGACAATGGGTTGGCCGGGGCAGTCAGGTTTGTGGATTTTGGGAAGGAGATAGAAACGGGTGGTGCTGGGTTGGAGAACGATGAGGTTGGAGGCTGTGGGTGGGAGGTCACCTGAGGTGATAAGGTTATGGATGGTCTGAGAGACGATGGTTTGGTGGTCAGGGGTGGGGTCATGATTAAGGGGGTGGCAGGAGGAGGTGTCAGAGAGTTGGCATCTGGCCTCCGCAATGTTGATGTCAGTGTGTTATATCACTACTGCGCCTCCCTTATCCGCGGGTTTGATAGTGAGATTAGGATTGGAGCAGAGGACTGTGCGTTTCGTGGGGGAGAGGTTGGAGTGAGTGGGGGGGTGGACAGATTAAGGCGGTGGATGTCAAGACAGCAGTTGGAAATGAAGAGGTCGGGGGAGGCCAGGAGGCCGTGAGGTGGTGTCCAGGAGGATGAGGTTTGTTGGAGGTGGGAGAAAGGGTCAGCAGAGGGTGGGTTAGATTCCAGTCAAAGAAATAAGCACAGAAGTGGAGGCAGTGGAATGAGAGTTTGACATCCAAATGTGAACGGAATTCATTCATGTGTGGGCCGAGGGGAATGAAGGTGAGTCCTTTGCTGAGGAATGACTGTTCATCCTCAGTGAGAGGGAGGTCTGAGGGGGTTGGTGAATACCCAGCAGGGTTGGGGCTGGGGTTGGGTGTAGAGCTGGAGCTGGGAGTGAGGGCAGGGACTGTCTCAGGTGTGGGTGTATGGATGGGGGTGTTAATGGAAGCAAAAGTGACATCAGCAGAAATGACATCATCAGTGGCGGAAGTGATGTCGTTGGTGTCGGCAGCAGAAGTGACATGAACAGCATTGGCGGCAATGGCATAGTCGATGGCGACAATGGGAGAGGCCGAGGCAACCATATGGTTAATGGTGCCGGGCACATTGAGAGGGAGGTCTTGGATAGGGTTGGGTTCTGGGCTGGTGGAGGAGGCCTGTGTTTGGTGGTAAGCAAAAGCAAATTTAGTATACTTACAATTTTTGATGTCAGATAGGATGGAGAAAAAGATTGGTTGAAGGTGCAGATCCTACGCAGAATGAAAAAGAGAAGAGGTCCTTTGTAGCTCTGGGAGAGGGAGGCTCAGAGCTGGGGTAAGGTTGACTGTAGTGCGAGGAGATAAAGCCTGCTTTTGGTCATTCAAAAGAAGGGATATCACACGTTACACTTCCCACTTACAATATGCTATCCCTGAGGTTAGTATTATTGGAACTCTTATGTGCAATGTCAGAGATATGAGTAAATAACACCCATGTTATTTGATTCTGACAGCCACCATCTCAAAATAGTTCATAAGGCTATCACTAATGCACACACACTCTTCTTTCTTGCAGGGGAAAACAGAGAGCTCCTGGAGAATGCCAAGGCCAGCATCTTGTTGCTATTAGAAGTCTGGATTTAAGAACTGACATGTGGCTGGGTTCGTAGGTAGAGCAAGAGGGTCCATTGCTATGACATAAGGTTTCTTTACAGTGTTCACTTTTTGCCTTCTAACTTCTTTCACACACACACACTTTTCATAAATGCATCGAAGCTGTTTCAACAACCAGTCATCTCTCCCTGCTTACCCTTGGCACTAAAAGCTAATCCTTATCCCTGCCTTGCATTTCAAATGCAGAAAGTCTGTAGTGCTGCCTGGCACCTGTAGTACCTCCAGTGGAAGTTCACAAGTCAGCAATGTCAAAATTCCTGCATGATCAGTAATGGCTCTCAGCTAAGTCCAAAGATAAATGGAAAAGGACCAGGGGTTTGGCTCATGAGACAAGCACAGTGCTTTGGAAGACTGTAGAACCAGATGATCCTAGCTCCACATAAGTATGTTGTGTACCGTACGGTAACACATGCTGAGGAATCCTGAGTAGAACATGCTTGGCATCTGTGCTGCTTATTGCAAAGGAAAAAGAACCTAAAACAGGCATCATGTACCTCATTTACATACATAAAATACTAAAATCTGTTAAGATGGTCATTGCATTTGTGAGAAATGGCTCAAATTTGTATTGGGTCATTCATATTTCGTGCATTCCTGGAATTTAAGAGGTTAGCCAATACCAACCCTCACTGTGTCTTATTTTACACGTCTGCAATGGGTACAGTGAGGTCCAGTTTCTATATTTTGGGCTTTTAAAAAAAAACCGTAAGATTGTTGGTTTGCAGTAGTGACAAAGAGTATTTTTAGGGAATGTCAGTGGATTCTTTCTGAGGCCTAATCCCCACAAGATTGTCGAGATGTTCTGTGAATTGTTTAAGAGATGATCCCACTCACAGTCCTGCAAGGTAACTGTTTCTACCCAGAGTATTTTAGATAGATTGACTCCACCTAATGGCTTTTGAATTTATAATCACCAATGATGCAATTATTCAGCCATCTTCGAAGCTGCAGTTCTGAGATAGTGGAATGTTGCTTCAATCTTTTTCATTATTAAATGTAATCATGATTCCCAGCTCAGAAAGTCATAACCTCTTTTTAAGTAAAGCATGACTTCATATCAAGAAGAATGGTTTCAGTGTTATTGGGCTAAGAAGACAGGAGTGGTCAGCGGCAGTCCCACTACTAATTCATAAGATCATAAAATACATGCGCAGAATTAGGCCATTCAGCCCATCAAATCTGCTCCACCATTCAATCATGGCTAATATGTTTCTCAATCCCATTCTCCTGCCTTATCCCCACGACCCTTGATCTCCTCACTAATCAAGATCCTATCTATCTCTGTCTTAAATACACTCAATGACTTGGCCTCCACAGCCCTCTTTAGCATTGAGTTCCACAGATTAACAACCCTCTGGCTGAAGTGATTTCTCCTCATCTCAGTTCCAAAGGGTCATCCCTTCATTCTGGGTCAGGGTCTAGTCTCCCCTATTGGTGGAAACATTTTCTCACATCAAATTTATCCAGGCCTTTCAATATTGTGCAAGTTTAAAGGAGACTCCCCCACTTCCATCCTTCTAAACTCCATCGAGTACAGACCAAGAGTCCTCAGCCACTCCCCGTTATCATAAGCACTTCATCCCTAGGATTATTCTTGTAAGCCTCCTGTGGAGCCCTACAACACATCCTTCCTTCGATAAGGATCCCAAAACTACTCACAATATTCCAAATGCAGTCTGCCCAGAGCCTTATACAGCCTCAGCAGTACATCTCTATTCATGCCCTCTTGAAATGAATGCTAACATTGCATTTGCCTTTCTAACTGCCAACTGAACTTGCATGTTAACTTTAAGAGAATCCTGAACTAGGACTTCCAAGTCCCTTTGTGCTTCAGATTTCTGAAGTTCTTTTCCCATTGAAGAATTAGTATATACCTCTACTCTTCCTATCAAAGTGCATAACCACACACTTTCCCACATTGTATTTCATCTTCCACTTCTTTGTCCACTCTCCTAACCTATCCAAGTCCTTCTGTAGTCTCCCTGCTTCCTCAATCTATCTTTGTGTCATCTGCAAACTTGCATTCAGTTCCTTCATTCAGAACATTAATGCATATGTGAATATTTGTGGTCCCAACACCAACCCCTGCCCACTTCCACTAATAATCGACTGCCATCCTGAAAAAGGCCCCTTTATCCCCACTCTCTGCCTTCTGCCAGTCAGCCAAATGTCTATCCATACCAATACGTTGTCCCTAATACCATGGGTTCTTAGTTATTTAGCAGCCTCTGGTGTGCCACTTTGTCTAAGGCTTTCTACAAATCCAACTAAATCATGTCTGCTGACTCTGCTTTGTCCAACTTGATTGTTACCTCCTGAAAAAGGTCTAATAGATTTTTCAACCATGATCTCCCCTAGACGAAGCCATGTTGACTCAACCCCATCTACCATGCACTTCCAAATACTCTGCAATCATATACTTAATAATGAACTCTAAAATCATTCCAATGACTAAGGTCAGGCTATAAGTTTCAGTCCTCTGCCTCCCTCCCTTCTTAAATGAAGTATTACATTAGTCATTTTCCAGTCCTCTGGGACCCCCTCTGACTTCAGTGATTCCTGAACGTTCACAAGCAATGATTCCAAAATTTCTTTCAGCTATCTCCTTCAGAACTCTGTGGTGTAATCTATCTGGTCAGGGTGACTTATCCACCTTCAGACCTTTCAGCTTCCCCAGTAATTCTCCTTAGTAATGGTTATTACACTTATCTCTGGCCCCTCATAAACTTCTGGTGTGCTGCTCACGTATTCCCCCATGAAGACGGATGCCTATTCAGTTCCTCTGCCATTTCTTGCCCTGCCCTGTGACTATATTGGAAAGTATGCTTGTATGTTCATCAAGTGCCAACTGGATCAGATTTGCCTGTAATACACCTCTACTGAAGTTGAATGTCAAGAATATATAATTCCTGAAGAACTGTACCCCAGCAAGCAAGACCATCCAGACAGGAAAGGGGAACCATTCAGAGAAACAAGCCGGGCACTAAGTAGGAGGAACACAGCAGGCCAGGCAGCATCAGAGGAGCAGGAAAGCTGACATTTCGGGTCGGGACCCTTCTTCTGAAA
>NW_025976675.1:0-7316 GCF_021869965.1 Rhincodon typus | reverse complement strand
TGCAGCCCAATGGTATCAATGTGGATTTCACAAGTTTCAAAATCTCCCCTCCCCCTACCGCATCCCAAAACCAGTCCAGCTCGTCCCTGCCTCCCTAACCTGTTCTTCCTCCCACCTCAAGCCGCACCGCCATCTCCTACCGACCAACCTCATCCCGCCCCCTTGACCTGTCCGTCCTCCCTGGATTGACCTATCCCCTTCCTAACTCCCTACCTACACTCACCTTTACTGGCTCCATCGCCGCCTCTTCGACCTGTTTGTTTCCTCTCCACCTATCCTCTCCTCTATCCGCCTCCCACTCTCTCCCTATTTATTTCAAAACCCCCTTCCCCTCCCCCTTTTCTGATGAAGGGTCTAGGCCCGAAACAGGAGCAGAGAGGCTGACATGATGCTGCTTGGCCTGCTGTGTTCATCCAGCCCTGCACCTTGTTGTCTCGGATTCTCCAGCATCTGCAGTCCCTACTATCTCTTGGCTGCCTATCCACTTGTGTTGCCATTTTCAGGGAACTATATACGCCTAGATCCCTCAGTATGTTAATGCTTCTAAGGGTTCTGCCATTTACTGAATAATTCCCTCCTGCATTAGATTTTCCAAAATGCATCATCTCACATTTGTCCGGATTAAACTCCATCTGCCATCTCTCTGTCCAAGTCTCCAGTCTATCAACTTCCTCCTGTATCCTCTGGTAATCCTCCTCACTAACTACTGCTCCCCCACTTATTTTGTCATCCACAAACTTCCAGCACTGATCCCTGCAGAACACCACTGGCCACAGATCTCTCGTCAGAAAAACACACTTCTACTGCTATTCTGTCCTCTATGACTAAGCCGGTTGTGCCCATCTTACCAACTCATTTCCGATGCCACGTGGCTTCACCTTTTGTATCAGCCAGCCTTGAGGGACCTTGTCAAAGGCTTTGCTAATGTCCATATAGACTACATGTGCCCTTCCGCAAAAAACTCAACCAATTTAATGAGGCACAACCTTCCTTGCACTGTTAGGCAGTCCATATTTTTCTAAATGTGAGTAAATCCTAACCCTCAAATAATTTCCCTACCACTGATGCAAGGCTCACCAGCCTGTAATTTCCCAGATTATTCTTGTTGCTCTTCTTAAACAAAAGAACAATGTTGGCTGTTCTCCAGTCCCCTGGGACGTCTTCTGTGACCAAACAGGATGCAAAGATTTTGATCTATATAACAAAGATTTTATACAAGGCCCTAGCAATTTCCTCACCTGTCTCCCTCAGAATTCTGGGAAAGACCCCGTTGAATCCTGGGGACTTGTCTACCTTATGCTTCTCAAAATACCCAACAGCTCCTCCTTTTATACTAACAGTCCCCAGAATGCCAACATACCCCTCCCAAGACTCACTGCCCACCATGTCCTCCTTCTTTGTGAATACTGATGTAAAGGGTTCATTAAAGGACATCATCCACATCCTCAAGCTTTATGCATAAATTCCTCTTTTGTTCTCAAGTGGACCGACTCTTTCCCTCGCTACCCACTTGCTCCTTATAAGTGTATAAGCACTTGGGATTTGCCTTAATTATGTTGGCCAAAGACATTTCATGGCCCCTCTTGGCACTCCTAATTCCTTGTTGAAGTTTTTTCCTGGTATCTTTGTATTCTTAGAGGGCTCTGTCTATCTTCATTTTCCTAAACCTTACATATGTTTCCTATTTCTTTTTGATTAAGCTCTCAATTTCACTTGTCATCCAAGGTTCCTGAATCTTACCATCCTTATCCTTCATTTTCACAAGAACATGCTGGTGTTGAACTCTAACCAACTGGCCTTTAAAAGATTCCCACATGCCAGATGTGGATTTACTCTCAAACAGCTGCTCCCACTCTTTATCCCTCAGTTCCTGCATAATATTGTGATAACTGGCCTTCCTCCAATTTAATACTTTCACCTGAGGACTAGGCTTATTCTTATCAATAAGCAACTTAAAAAGCTTACAGAATTATGGTTCCCATTCCTGTGATGCTCCCACATGGAAATTTCAATCACCCGGCTGGGCTCATTCCCCAGTAGCAGGTCTAGTATGGCCCTTTCCCTAGATGGACTATTTACATATTATTTTAAAAAATAAAGCCAATCTGGATGCACCTCACAAATTCTTCCCCATCTAAGCCCCTGGAACTTAGCGAGTCAATATAGACGAAGTTAAAATCATCCACCACAACAACCTTGTTGTTTTTAAATGTTTCATAATCTGTCCACATATCTGTTCCTCAATCACAAGTTGGCTGTTGGGAGGCCTATGGTTCAATCCCAAAGTAATTGTACTCTTCGTATTCCTGAGCTCTAACCCTGTGGTTGAGCCCTCCAAGATGTCTTCCCTCATAGTCTTCCTTTAAGTGTCCATGTTGATACTGCCTAGCGCACATCCTGTGCAGCATAACCTATATGCCTTACTCTGTCCAAGTCTTTTTTTCGCCCAATGATCTGTATGTCCTTGCTTACTCTAATCTCCCTGCACTACTCAAACAAAAAACTTTTCACTGTACTTAGATACACGTGGCAATAAATCAAATCAAAGCAAATCAAATAGCACTTTCCCCAACCAGTCACTATGTGCATTGAAATGTCAATTGGAGACCTAATACCATTCTGCAAAATTCTGAGCCAAATGTGAGAATTCAAATCACACTAACTGTGACTGGCTGTACCAAGTCTTGAGATCTCCTTTGTATTGGAGCTACATTTTCCTATCCACGTGGCAAACGTTTGGTGCATTTTGCTCAACAGAACTAAGCTACCAATCCCAATAACAGGTGTGATGAATGCAATTTCTATCTAACACCTTGAAAAGGGAGTCTATGATGACTTTTATAATTACTTGATTATTTTGTTATCAATCTGTCTTTTGAAACAAATATATTTGTTTCAAAAGTGAAAGCAGAAACCTTAAATGAAGAAGAAACTAGCTGACCCCAAATACATGAGGACGCTGAATTCATGATCAATTAAAATCACATGTCACTGAAGGCACCTGTTCCAATAACTGGGGAGAATATTAAACGATAAAGAACACAACTAATGGCAAATGCCAAATGCACAGCACTCCCATTCCAACCTGAATCTCATTCGCTCAGCAGCAGGAATCCATTTCTTTAAAGCTGCTGCAAGATTCAGTGGATTAATTCCATCCCACTAAGCAGCCGGTGCTGCTTCAGTTACTTGATGTAAAGAGAACAGTAGCATTGAACTAATTAAGCATTGAAATGAAAACGAGCTCTGTGTGCATATATATTTCTGTTGAAAATTGATGACTACTAATGGTCATGCAAGTAGCTTTACAAAGAGCACTGGTGGTTTAAAGGGAAAAGTGGTGTGTAGAGATACATTGTTCAAAATTACACTCTCATTAACAAGGTAAAATTAGCTTGTTTTCAGTAATGTTCATTCAGCTTCCACATTTAATACTGTAGCTCCGATCTAACCAAGGCCCTTGCTTATCCTGTTAATGTTAAAAATGTAATAACAAGTCTAAGTTGCAAACAATCATCATTCATGACTGTAGTTTTAAATTTTGTCTAAATGAAGGCATTCATGTGGCCTGTTCTGAAGTCATCCTGATGGGATGTGGATGGTTTGACTGAGATCAATGGAGGGCTTCAATTGTTATACCAAGAAGACGGTGCAAAGTATTTATGCCTAGAGTCAAATGTAGTAGTCTCGGAGTTCACAGACTGATGACTCAAAGTCCTCCAAAGTCATGAGTGATATTCAAGGTAAGATACTGGAAACAGCTGTCAAATCAAGATGCATGGTCTTCACCAAAATGGCACATGTCTGCAGAAACCTCAACTGTCTGTATCGCATCGATTATGCTGGCCTTGGAGGGGTCGAGAAGAGGTTTGAGAATGATTCCAGGGACAACGGGCTTGTCATAGGAGGATTCTGGGTCTGTACTCAATGGAGTTTAGAAGGATGAGGGGGGAATCTCATTGAAATTTACCGGATACTGAGGGGCCTAGATAGAGCAGACGTAGAGAAGATGTTTCCATTAGTAGGAGAGATTGGAACTGAGGGCGAAGACTCAGTGTGAAGCAACATCCCATTAGAAGTGAAATAAATAGACTGAGATAAATAGATTCTTGATTAGCAAAGGGATCAAGAGTTATGAGCAGAAGGCAAGAGAATGGGGTTCAGAAACATATCAGCCAAGTCGATGGGCCTGCTCCTGTATCTTATGGTCCAGATTCACCCAAGTTATCTTCAAATAACAGAAACAGCTCCAGCAACTATGTATTTGCCTACTCCGAGTTTCTCGATTTAGCTTCCATCTTCTTCAGATGATCTGTGCCACACCACTAGGGTCATCCTCTAAGCTGTGATGGCTGTGTTGGCTATGTGATCTTTTATATGGTTTCAACGAATTTTAGTTTTCCTGAAGTCTTGGTCTCTCATCTCAACAAGAACAGAAACCACTAATAAAGATGAACTGGAAAAAAACTGGTGTTTATCTGAGGTAAAACTATCGGTTAGAAGTTGCCTCAACTAACAAAGCCAGTTTTCGAAAGGAATAGTCTAAGCAAAACAACAATTGACTCAATAGAACTCAAAATAAAACAAGATAAAACATACACCAAGTGACGATTTTAAGGATTTTGATTCTTTCTGATACCAAGTTGGATACTGGGGAGGAAGGTCAGTGAGAAAATAAATTGCAAAACAAAGAGGAATTGTTAGATTTTAAAAAGGAAGGAAATGACATGTCAATTTGATGGCAATATTCAGCAAAGTGGCTGGATCTATAAGTTTATATATTTGTAACCAAGAACAATGTCTCAAAATACTGTCAGAATGAAACTGTTAATGTGTGTGACCCAAGGGTGAATTGTACCAGCTTGCCAAAACTTTGTAACTTCCTTCTGTAAGTTTGATTAACTTTGTTGCATGGCAATATCATCCCACTGGTACAGCTGTTCCTTGTTTTAACAAGCTAAGAGTATCCCTTATGTCCTTGAATGAGTCTGAAAGCAGTATTTGTACAGCTACAATAGTATGTTAATTCAGGTATTTTTTTAACCTCAGAGTTCATATATATATTTTAAGAGAACAAGACAAAAGTTCAATAACTGGTCTGTGCTGAGTTAGCTAATCTCAATCATGATGGCAACTGACTCCTATAAATGGACCACTGAACTAGAAAGAGAACAATATGAAAGAATTCCTGATCTTTACTGCTATCCAGTGGCTCCTTTTGAATTGTGCACACATGTGGACATTTCCTCTTTTCAGTTTAAGGTTTAAAAATCTATAGTAAAATATGGGGCTTGTTTCTTGAAGGCAGGGAAGAATCAGGACCATCGGTATCAGGGAGATATGTAATTAGTAGTCAGGGAAGTGGAAGAAAGTGAGTGAGGCAACAGGAGGGATTGATCCTTTGGGAGCAGGCAAGCAGAACTGTGCTTATGGTAAGTAATTACTTTTTCTTTGCGTAGGAGATGTTTGGAACCTAATTTTCCCAGAAACAACGGGTGCAGGCTGCAAACTAAGACCTAAGACCTGTTTCAAAAACACAAGCAGAAATTGCTGGAAAAACTCAGATCTAGCAATCTCTGTGCAGGGAAAGTAGAGTTAATGTTTCAAGTCCAGAAACACTCTGAAGGAGGATCACTGGACCTAAACATTAACTTTACTTTCTCTCCATACATGCTGGTCAGTCCAGCTGAGTTTTTCCAGCAATTTTGCTTTGTGCTTCTGATTTCCAGAATTCACAGATTTTTGTTTTGTTTTGTTTCATTTAGCGTAACACCCGTTTCCATCCTGGGTAAAGGATGCCACTTTGGTTTTAAGCAATGTAGAAAGCTATTGTTGAAAAAGAGCAACATTTCGTCAAAGCTTTTCATCTTGAACTCATCAGGACTATTTGCAAGCAATACTAACATAATCAGAAAACAATTTTTATGCTGTAACACAAGACTGTTCACTGGTTGGTAAGTGTACTAAAGTCATTGAAGTCTACAAGACAGGAAAAGGCCTTTCAGTCCATCAAGTCTGTGATGGTCAAAAACAGCTTCCTAACCATTCAATCCCATTTTCCAGCACTTGACCCATTGCTTTCTGTGCCTTAGCATCGCAGGTATATACTTAAATAATTCTTAAGTGTCATGAGGGATTCTGCCTCTACCACCCTCACAGACAGTGAGTTCCAGATTCCCACCACCCTCTAGGTGAAAAAGATATGCTCACATCCCCTCTAAGCCTCCTGTTCCTTAGTTTACTTCCATGCCCAGCCCACCACTCCCTTCTCGACTATCCCTTAACCATTACCCTCTGCTTACTGCCACTCATCACATTCTGGATCTAATTAGCTAAACTTCTTTGGGTCCTATGGACTCTTACCTTCGATATCATCTGCCGTGCGGGACTTATCAAAAGCCTTGAAGTCCACTTAGTATACATCGAAAGTATTGCCCTCATCTACACACCTCTTTGAAAAAAAATCAATCAATCAAGTTATCAGACGTGATCTTCAGTTAGTAGATACATTGCCATAGAAAATGCACCAACTAATCTCTCGTTCGTTTCTCAGAGTAATGTCTTGACTCGAGTCAGAGTCAATCTGTTTGGTTTAAAATTTAAACTTCATTTTGACAGTTAACCATCAATCATCTAATTGGTGCAATCTCTATGGTGATAATGCTATCAAAGTCTTACCTCTGATGACTTCATTTTAAGATTATCAGCTTGAGCCACTTCTCAAGTTGGCTAAACTCATGATTTTCCACGTTGCATGATTAGTTAGAATTATCATTCAACATCTCATCAATAACCATTTCTATAGGCTTGCTTAGCTTCTTTCCAACAAACACTTAATGTACAAATGATTCAGATTTTTGCAGTTAGAGCACTGTTTTCCCTATGCTGGGCAGGTTACCTTTACTGCCATGTGGTGTTCCCCAAAATATTTACATTTTATAGTCCAGCCTTAATCTTTCTCCTTCCTCTCCTGGAAATATTTCTTCCTGAGCTTCCTTAAACATAAACTGTTCATAAATAACACTGGTCAAGGGGTTAAATGGATCTTCAAGGCTTTCATAATTTTTCCAATCTGGCTCTTCTTCTCTCAATGAGGTCTAAGGTGGAGAACACTATGTCCCCCAGCACTGAAACAGTTAGTAATTTCATTTGATAGTAGGAACTGCCGATGCTGAGAATCTGAGATAACAAGGTGTAGAGCTGGATGAACACAGCAGGCCAAGCAGAGCATCAGAGGAGCAGGAAAGCTGACGTTTCGGGCCTAGACCCTTCTTCAGAAAAAGCCCATTTAATTGTGAACAAAATGCCTGCTGTGT
>NW_025976674.1:0-7317 GCF_021869965.1 Rhincodon typus | reverse complement strand
GATTTCACAAGCTTCAAAATCTCCCCTCCCCCTACCGCATCCCAAAACCAGCCCAGCTCGTCCCCGCCTCCCTAACCCGTTCTTCCTCCCACCTGTCCCCTCCTCCCACCTCACGCCACACCCCCATTTCCTACCTACTAACCTCATCCCGTCCCCTTGACCTGTCTGTCCTCCCTGGACTGACCTATCTCCTCCCTACCTCCCCACCTACACTCACCTTTACTGGCTCCATCCCTGCCTCTTTGACCTGTCTGTTTCCTCTCCACCTATCTTCTCCTCTATCCATCTTCTATCTGCCTCCCCCCTCTCTCCCTATTTATTTCAGAAACCCCTTCCCCTCCCCCATTTCTGATGAAGGGTCTAGGCCCAAAACGTCAGCCTTCCTGCTCCTATGATGCTGCTTGGCCTGCTGTGTTCATCCAGCTCTACACCTTGTTATCTCTGTATAATTTTACATATCACTGTCCAAGCCTCAGCTGCAGTTTGGTGTATATTTCTGGCTTAAAAAAAGATGTTAAAGTTTTGGAAAGGAATGTTACTAGGGCGATGCAAGGAGCATCAGCCTGAAGAGGCAAATTTGGAGAAGCTGGGATTGTTCCCCTCAGAGTGGAGAAGGTTAAGGAGTGATTTAATACAAGGTCTTCACAATGACATGGGGCTTTGATCGAGCAAATTGCGAGAAATCAGTTCCTCTGACGAATGGCTAACGAACCAGAGATCAGAGATTTAAAATCATTGTTAATGAATAACAGGAAGAGTTAAAAGTGTTTTTAAAATCTGGAACACATTTAAAAAAAAAACTTGCATTGGGACTTTCAAAAAGCAATTGAATATGGACTCGAAGCAAATTGATTTATAGAGTTAGAGGGAAGCAGCTGGAGGGATGAAACTAAATGGTGTATGTCTTTCAGAAAGCCAGCATGGACACGACAGTCCAATGGCCTCTTTCGGAGTTGTAAGATTCTTGGAGTTTCTCATTAGGAGCTCGGCTCACTGTTGTGACAAACTAACAGCCCAGGACGAGCTTTTAAATCATTTTGGGAGAATGTTATTGTTTGTTCAGCCTCTCTGCTTTTCCTCAACACCTTGTTCACAGTCTTGAGCCTAATGACTGATATAGTCAACAACAATTGTGTTACAAAAGACTGTCAACCTTAACTTTGAGATTTTCAAGTGAATCCTAGCTTCACTCTCTGTGGGGGAGAGACAGTTCAAGATGTCTTTTCTTCACTAGGTGAGATAGTGTTTCCTGCCATCTGCACTGAAACAATCTGGCTCAAATCTGAAGATTCTACCCCATGTTCTGAACTCTCCCACCACAAATTTTATTTTCCCCATTTACCCGAACAAAGGCTTTAGTCTACCTCAAATAGCTCAGCCTTAAATTCCAGGCACTAGATGTAAAGTGGACCAATCAGCTTTATCCTCTGCTTCAGGAATTACAGGAAAGTTGTTGAGGAAAATTACAAATGCAGAACAGATGATAATAGTCTTCCAAAACGATTTTAAACCACATCATTGTCAGAATTAACCAGCTCACGTCAGTCAGAATTAACCAGCTTACATCACCATCAGAATTAACCAGCTCACGTCACTGTCAGAATTAACCAGTTCAAATTTGTTGACAAGGCAAAGTTAGGTGGGGATATAAGCTGTGAAGAGCATGCAAACAGACTGCAAAAGGAGATATCCATGTTAAGGTGACTGGCCAGGAAATAAGAGATTGAATATAATGAAGGAACTGTGAAGTTATCCACTTTGCAACAAAAAGCAGAACATTTTTGTGAATGGTAAGATAACAAAAAACATTTGCATTCAGAGGGTCCTGGGTGCCCTTTTACATGAATCAGAGAAAATTAACATGCAGGTACAGCAAGTGATTAGGAAGGGAATGGTCAGTTAATTAGTTATTGTTTTTGTAGTAAAGGGATCGGAGTATAAGACTAAAGAAGTCTGTACAATAAAAACAGAGCACTGAGGAGACCACGGCTGTCGCACTGTGCAATATGGGTTCCTCTACCATGAATATACATGTTCCAGAAAGAGTGCAAGGAGGTTCATTTGACTGGTTTCTGGAGAGTGGGATTGTTCAATGAGGAGACATTGAGGAGATTCAGTCCGTACCATCTCCTGGAGTCTAGAAGAATGAGAGATGAAACAAATGAGACTAAAAGTTCAATTTCTCTCAATTTTTCCATGGGGCCAGAGGATCATGAATGGCAATTTTCAAGCACCCAGTCATTTTACCTGTTTATGTTAAACTGTCACCACAACACATCTTTTTTGATTGTCATCAATTAATGAATCAAAAGTGATGTCGAGAATGATCAGTGCCCAGCAGGTTATATAAAACTCCTAATGATGGTACATGAAGAGGGCTGGCTTCTCTGCTTGTACGTCCTTCTTCCAAAGATCAGTTGGGCTTCATCTCTCTCATGTGTTCAGTTCTAGTCGCTTCATTATAGGAAGGATGTGGAAGCTTTAGAGAGGGTGCAGAGGAGATTTACCAGGATGCTGCCTGGACTGGAGGGCAGGTCTTATGAGGAAAGGTTGAGGGAGCTAGGGCTTTTCTCACTGGAGCGAAGGAGGATGAGAGGTGACTTGATAGAGGTGTACAAGATGATAAAAGGCATAGATAGAGTGTATAGCCACAGACTTTTTCCCAGGGCGGAAATGGCTATCACAAGGGGGCATAATTTTAAGGTGATTGGAGGAAGGTATAGGGGAGATGTCAGAGGGAGGTTCTTTACACAGAGTGTGGTGGGTGCGTGGAATGCGCTGCCAGCAGTGGTAGTGGAGTCAGATATATCAGGGACATTTAAGCGACTCATAGGCACATGGATGATAGTAAAATGAAGAGTATGCAGGTTAGTTTGGATCTTAGAGTAGGCTATTGGGTTGGCACAACATTGTGGGCCGAAGGGCCTGTACTGTGCTGTATTGTTCTATGATCTATGTTCATCCTCTCTCTCTCTCTATTTCTCATTGTCTTTCTCTGTCTCTTTATTTCTCTGTATCTCTTTTTCTCTGTCTCTCTCACTCTTTTTTTCTTTTTCTCTCACTTTCTGCCTCTGTCTCTCTCTCTCTCTGTCATAAAAAGGAGGTCAAATCCAGTTGGCAAATTACTGCCCCATCAGTCTACTCTATATCATCAGTAAAGTGCTGGAAGATGTCCTGCTTGGTAGCACTTTTGATGACCTGCTCAGAAATAACCTGCTTACTGACGCTCAGTTTAGTTTCTGCCAGGGCCACTCAGCTCCTGACCTCAATTACAACCTTGGTTCATACACAGACAGAACAGCTGAATGCCAGAGGTGAAGTGAGAATGACAGTACTTGACACCAATGCCACATTCAACAGTTTGGCATCAAGGAGCCCTAGCAAAACTGGAATCAATGGGTACAGTGGGAAAATTCTCTGCTGGTTGGAGTGGTTGTGTGAGGTCAATAATCTCAGCTCCAGGACATCTCTGCAAGACATCCCCAGGGTAGTGTCTTAGGCCCAACCATCTTCAGATGCCCTACCAATGACAATGAGGTCAGAGGTGGGGATATTCACTGATGATTACACAATGTTCAGCACCATTTAAATGCAACAAGATCCGGACAATATCCAGGCTTATACTGATATTCGCGCCATACAAACGCCAGACAATGACCATCTCAAATAAGAGACAATCTAAATAATGCCCCTTGACAGTCAATGGTGTTACTATCACTGAATCCCCCACTATCAACATCCTTGGGATTACCATTGACCAGAAATTCAACTGGACTCACTACATAAATACAGTGGCTACAACATCAGGTCAGAAGTTAGGAATACTGTGGCGAGTTACTCACCTCCTGACTCCCCAAAACCTGTCCTCCATCTACAAGGCACAAGTCAGGGCTGTGATAGAATACTCCCCACTTGCCTGGATGGGTATAGCTCCAACAACACTCAAAAAGCTTGACACTATCCAAGACAAAGCAGCCTGCTTGATTAGCACCACATTCACTCCCTCCACCACTGACGCTCAGCTGCAGCAGTGTGTACCATCTAAAAGAAGCACTGCAGAAATTCACCAAAGATCCCTAGACAGCACCTTCCAAACCTGCGGCCACTTCAATCTAGAAGGTCATGGACAGTACATATATGGGAACACCACCATCTACATGTTCCCCACCAATCCACTCACCATCCTGACTTGGAAATATATTGCCATTCCTTCACTGTCACTGAGTCAGAATGTAAGTTGCTCGCTATCAGGATTGTGGGTCAACCTGCAGGTCATTACCACCTTTTCAATGGCAACTACACTTGGCCAAATGGACCTGAATTGGCCTTAAAGCGAAGTTTTTATCAAAGGGCCTGAACAAACCTATCAGGTGTATCAGAAAACTAAAGTATCCTTTATCCAAAAACCAGTTAGTTGCAAGTTTTTTGGATAAAGGATTCCTGACCTGCAAAAATAGCAGCCAATCTCTTTCACAGGAAACAGGACTTGGATTTGGTCATTTGGTCCCTTGACCACAATTCACCATTCAATAAGATGCATCAACCCACACTTTATCATATCCCTTCTGAACCAGAAATTCTATCTATTGAATGTCATATTAAATATACTCAATGTCTGGCATTGTAAAGTCTAAAGATTCCCGATTCTTAGTGAGGAAATCAGTTCTGACCTTAGTACCAGTATAACTGATTATAAGAGCATAATCAGTTTTCGTATCCTGATTATAGTGAGGAAGGAGTAGCGAAATGCCATTGACCTGTAACCTTAATGTAATTTTTCTTTAGCTTCTACCTGAACTGCTGAGTTTCCAACGTCCACTTTCCAAAAGTCAGTTTGTGTGGGTCATTTTCCTGAAGACATTACAAGGCACGACTGGGCTAGCTGTGGGGTCAGTAAACCATAAGGCTTCCAATAATGACCACATCCATTAACCATAGTGCCACGGGCCATCAAAGGGGATGCCACTGATACTGATTCTGCATAGAATCAGTGCAGTGACAAACTCTCCTGCTGATTATTCATTTCTGTGACTGACTTATGTATTAGGGTGACTGTATTCAGGGAAAGCTGTAAAAATCAATTGAGAATCTGTTTGAGCCAAATGATTTTACAATG
Organism: Rhincodon typus; assembly: GCF_021869965.1. NCBI lineage: Eukaryota > Metazoa > Chordata > Chondrichthyes > Orectolobiformes > Rhincodontidae > Rhincodon > Rhincodon typus. The sequence goes on along the minus strand of NW_025976674.1, from coordinate 2,201 downwards.
CAATGTTGATCCAGTGTCAGACTATGTCGACTGGACACACACCATGTCAAAATTCACAAACACCCACCAATTAATCCACCAACATCCCTCATCACTTCATACACTGCCAGCATTTAGGGCCCTCCCTCAGTGTTGTGGGTGGGGTGTATGGTGATTGGCGATGGTCTCATCTCAGTGTTGCAGGGGGAGGACAGACCTGTGTTTCAAGATGTGGGAGTGTAATAGAGGATTACAGAAAATCTGTGGCTGTTCACAGTTACATTGAGAATTGACAATTGTCCCGAATTGTTATATATCACAGCAACTAGGGATGAATCTCCAGGTGACAATTTCAAGCTGTTCAGCAGTAAAATGAGGAACGCTAAAGAAACATATTGTGTTTTTTATTTCATTTTCTCTGTACAGTTAAATATTTATAAACCATTTACATGTGCCCGTGAGACTGTACATGGTGGAATTTGAACTCAATAAAAGTCTGAAATTAAGAGTGTAATGATGACTATGAATCCATTGTCGATTGTTGGAAAAAAGACCCATCTAGTTCACTCAGAGATAGTAATGTCCTTCAGGAAAGGAAGTCTTCCATCCTTACCTGGTCTGGACTCCATGTGATTCCAGACCCACAGCAATGTGGTTGATTCTTAACTGCCCTTTGAGCAATTCAGGATGGGCAATAAATGCTGGCCCAGCTCGCAACACTCTCATTCTGTGAATAAAGAAATTTTTAAAAATTGCACTCCTTGCTTTCTAAAATCTCTCCTGAATGACCTGGCCCTAAATCTTAGAATTTGCCCCCTGGTTCTAGAATCTTCAACCAGTGGAAATAATATATCTTTATCTTCCCTGTCTTTCCCTGTTAATATCCTGAAAACCTTGATTAGATCACGGTGGCTCAGTGGTTAGCACTGCTGCCTCACAGCGCCAGGGACCCGGGTTCAATTCCACCCTTAGGCAACTATCTGTGTGGAGTTTGCACACTCTCCCCGTGTCTGCGTGGGTTTCCTCCGGTTTCCTCCCACAGTCCAAAGATGTGCAGGTTAGGTGGATTGGTCATGCTAAATTGCCCATAGTGTTGAGGGGTCTGTAGATTAGGGGGATGGGTCTGGGTGGGATGCTCCAAGGGTTGGTGTGGACTTGTTGGGCCGAAGGGCCTGTTTCCACACTGTAGGGATTCTATGTTAACCTTTTAAATTCTAGTGAATAAAGGCCTAATTTGTCTAATCTCTCAGCATAACTTAACCCCCTAAAGTCTAGGTATTATCCTTGTAAACCTGCATTGAACTTCCATCAGGGCCAAAACATCCTTCTGAACATGTGCTGCCCAAGTCTGCTGACAGTACTCTAAGTGAGGTTCAACTAGCATTTTGTATAATTGCAGCATTATATCTGCACCCTTATACTCCAGCCCTTTACATAAGAAAGCCAGCATTCCATTTACTTTCCTGACTTTTTTCTGCAGCTACTGATGGCATTTTAAACAGCTATGCACCTGAATTCCCAAATTTCTTTGGACATCCACTGTATTTAATTTTGTACCTTCTAAATAATATCAATCAATTTCGGAGACGAGTGAGTGAGTGAGTGAGTGATGGAGTGAGTGAGTGAGGGAGTGAGTGAGTGAGCGAGCGGGTGAGTCAATGAAGGTGTGGGTGAGGGACTAAGTCAGTGGGTAACTGAATGAGCTGGTGGATGAGCGAGTGAGTGAGGAGTGAGTCAATGAGTGAGGGAGGAGTGATTGTTTGGGTGTGTGAGTGATTGAGTGAGTGAATCACTGGGTGAGTTGGTGGGTGAGTGAGTGAGTGAAGAGGCATTATAGGTGTGATTTCATGTCTTGAATCCACTAGGAATCTCTTAAGTCAGTTGGTCATCTTGTTGGAGTGGAGTTGAGGTGACCCAGCTTTCTGCTGTAACCTACAATCTCAAAGGGTTCCTTTTGCTGTGAGTGTTTTCCTATCTACAAATCAATACTCTCTTACTCAGTCTGTCAACTGATATATAAAAAGCCCACAACTGTGTAGAACGAGAACATGAATTGTTAGAAGTGCGCAAGGAACTGGGTCAAAGAAGCAGCAATAAACTTTGTTGCTCTCCTGGGTGACAGAACGACTGAGGAGATAAGAGATAGTAGGAACTGCAGATGCTGGAGAATCCGAGACAACAAGGTGCAGGGCTGGATGAACACAGCAGGCCAAGCAGCATCA
>NW_025976673.1:0-7319 GCF_021869965.1 Rhincodon typus | reverse complement strand
TGTTAGTGAAGTGTATGAACTGTTCGAGCTCCTCGTGGGAGCACGAGGCGGCGCCGATACAGTCATCAATGTAACGGAGGAAGAGGTGGGGTTTAGGGCCGGCTGGCTCACTTGGTACTTTAACTCGCTCACTTTGAGCCTCCCTGTGATAGGGCTACGGTTATCATATCCATTCCTTGCCTTGCCCTGCCCTTTTGCAGTATGCCCTCTCAGGCGGAGTTGCCAAGCTCCTGCATTGGCTTGTCATACAGTGCAGATGCAGAGCCAGGAAGCTTGTTGTGGTTGTCATCAGTCCTCAGTTATCAAGGGAGCCAGCCTTCTGCCAAGGGGCCCTATAAATCAAGTGCAGCCTCCAATACCAATCCAGGGACTTGCATTGGCCAGTCAACCACTTGGGGTGGTCAGAATCAGGTTCATCTCCTTGTAAGGGATTAGGAGGTGAATGACAGGCAGCCTACCATCAGCTTGGCTCTTTCCTCCCTATTCTGGGATGCTTCCACCTTGAATGAGAGAAAGGCAGGTATTAAGGGAGGTGAAAGCAGCTGGGCCAACAATTACCTAGTGCAAAATAAAACCAAAGGAACTGCGGATGCTGTAAATCAGGAACAAAAACAAAGTTGCTGGAAAAGCTTGGCAGGTCTGGCAGCATCTGTGAAGGAGAAAACAGAGTTAACATTTCGGGTCCAGTGACCCTTCCTCAGAACACAGTTACCTAGTGCAGGTGGGGGAAAGATGGTGAGATGTTTCAAGGGAAAGTGGGGGAATTGGGTGAGTGAGAGCGAGTAAGGGAAGATACTGTGTGCAACAGCGAGAGCGATAGAGCATGAGCCTTAATGCAAGGTGGGTAGAGTAGCAGAGATAGATCGTGTGTAAGCTATCAGAGGGAAGATGTTGGCAATGACCCTGGTGGAGCAGAGAAAGTCATTGACCTTTTTCCCATAATGCTGAGCATTCCTCCAGACAGCTGTAACCGCACTATCCTGCGTATCAACGTCAGACCAGGCTGCCAATGATTGGTGATGTGGCCTCCTCTAGCAGTCCTGGAGGATAAGGACATTCCTTCTCTTACCAGCCCATCCATCAGGGCCTTGTCTGCAAAGAGGACCCCAAATTCCCCTTCTCTGCCATGTCCAGAGAAAATGTCAGGAACCTTGCAAGACAGTTCCGGACTGACTGTGCTTGTCTGGGTGCACTACGGTATTTAAAGATGGCGCTGGTGCCTAGGATGCCAGTCTATTCTGAGATATTCCATCAGTGATGAGTTGTTCTGGATATAGTGAGTGATAAAATTTAGTTGGCATAGGATGAGTTGCATGCCATAGGGGCATATAAGGTAGTTCATCAGGTAAATTGGGATGATACAGTGACAAATCTCATTCGGCCCCCACGAGAAAAATTTTACATGAAACTTAAAGGAGGATATCTGGTCAGCATGGATGAATTGGACCAAAGGATCTGTTTCCATGCTGTACCTCTCCATGACTCTGTGAATTGATACTTTGCCAAAATATTGTACGATTACGAACATTGTTTTTTGACATTCTATGAGTGCATGCCGGAGTTCTGAATGATGTGCTCCACATGAATTAAAAACGATGAACATGCAATCCCACATACCTACCCTTCCTTCTGCTGGCTGAGCTCATTTGTCTTCCGGTCCATTTTTACTTCCATTTTTAAATCTTCATCTAATGCCTCACCCTTGCCACCTCTCTAACCCTCTCCAGCCTTATAACCTTCCAACAGCTGTGCTTTCCAACTCTCACTTCTTGTGGCGTCCCCCAGTGCCTTTGCCCAACATTGACAGTCATATCTTCAATCAACTGTCCTTTCAGTCACGGGAATTTCCACTCTAAATTTCTTTGACTGTCGATCTTATTTGCTTCCTTTGAGTTATTCCTTAAACAAATACCTCCTTGCCCAAGCTATTAGTCATTTGTTCAAATAATTCCTTATTTGGTTTGGGGATCATTATTTATCTGATTACACTGCTAAGAACCTTGGAAAGTTTTGCCATATTAAAGGCAGTACATAAACTTTTTGTTGTTTTGCATATCTTCACACAACTGGTATAATTGAGTCATTTTTAAAATTACTGAAATGAATAAGACCGTATAATTTTGCACAAATGCTAAACATTTGGTCACTTAGAAGACATTCTATATTTTACATACATAACATCCATTGTGTACTATGTATAAATATTCTACATTGTACAAAATTTCCAAAAACACTACATATTACAATAAAAACACTCTGCATGTCCCTGTACTTTACAAATCATGTAATTTGTTAATACAAACTTCATTACTGATTACACTATGCCGACAACAATCATTTGACACTATTCAAATTGACCACAGATATTTTGCATTTTGGTTGGTATTTATACCTCATCCACAAAGAAAGATTAACTAGTCAATGAGATGGTGTTTGTTGGGTTTTGACTGTGCTTGCGTTGGTTCCTTAAATTCCTTACGTTACAACTGGATCAAGATGTCAAAAATCTTTGTTAGCTATGGAAGACATCCTGAGGTCCTGAAAGATGCCATATACCAAATAATTTACAGTCTTTCTACATATCAATTCTTTCACAAATTGTATTAAGTATAGCTAATGCAATTTCTAAAAGTAATCCTTGCATCCCACTTTTGCTGAAAACTCCGAGGAGGTAAATATGTTTGTTCTCCTTTATGAAGACTGGTCTGTGACTGAAACAAATACAACTCTCTAATTCCATTCTATTAAATCATATGCATGTATAAAACTTGTTTAGAACTCCAATGATCCAATATAGATAATTTCATACACCTTAGAGTCATAGAGTAATGCAGCATGGAAACAGGCCTTTCTGCCCAAACTGGTCCATGCAGACCATGATGTCCACTCAGCTAGTTCCTATTGCCCACATTTGGTTCATATCCCTCTAAACCCTTCCCACCCATTTACCTATCCAAATGTTTTTTAAAAATGTTGCTATTGTACCTGCCTCAACCACTTTCTCTGGAAGCCCAATCCATATACGCACCACTTTCTCCATGAAAATGTTGCCCCTCAGGTCCTTCTCAAAACTTTCCTCTCTCACCTTAAAACCTATGTCCTCCAGTTTCCAATTTCCCATCCCTGGGAAAAAAAAACTGTATGCATTCATTCTATCTATGCCCCTCATGATTTTATACACATCAATATTTTATACCCCTCATTCTCCTACGTTCCAAGAAATAAAGTCCTATCCTGGCCAACCTCTCCCTCTAACTCAGGCCTACTAGTCCTGGAAACATCCTCGTATATCTTCTTTGCACACTTTCCAGTTTAATTATGTCTTCCTAAACTGTACACAATACTTCAAGTGCAGCCTCATTGATGACTTATACAACTGTAAAATAACACCCCAACTCCTATACTCAATTACTCAACTGATAAAGGCCAGCATGCTAAATGCCTTCTTCACCACCCTGTCTACCTGTGAAGCCACTTTCAATGAACTATATACTTGTACTCCTCAGTCCCTCTGTTCTACAACACTCCTCAGGACCTTGCCATTTACTATATAAATCCTACCTTGGTTTGACATTCCGAAGTGCAACACCTCACACTTATGTGTATGGAATTGCATTTGCCAATCCTCAGCCCACTTCCCCAATTGATCAAGATCCCTCTGTAATTTTTGATAATCTTCCTCACTATCAACGATACCTTCTGATTTTGTATCATTCACAAACTTACTAATCATGCCGTATATATTCACTTCCAGATCATTTATGTAAATAATAAATAACAATGGCCCCAGTACCGACCCCTGTGGCACACCACTAGTCACAGCCTTCCAGTCTGAGAAACAACCTTCAACCATCAACTGCTGCTTCCTACCATTGAGACAGTTTTGAATCCAATTAGCGAGCTCTCCCTGGATCGCAGGCGAACCAAATTTCATGACTAGCCTGCCATGCGGGACCTTGTCAAAGGCCTTACTAAAGTCCATATAGACAACATCCACTGCCCTACCCTCATCTATCCTCTTGGTTACCTCTTTGAAAAACTTTAAAAGATTTGTCAGACATGACTTCCCACAAACAATTCCAAGCTGACTACCCCTAATCAAGATGTGGAGGTGCCGGTGTTGGACTGAAGTGGACGAGCTCAGAAATCACACGACACCAGGTTAGTGTCCATCAGGTTTATTTGAAAACATGAGCTTTTGGAACTTTGTCAGGCGCTACGCTCCAAAGGCTTGTGTTTTCAAATAAACCTGCTGCACTATAACCTGGTGTCGTGTGATTTCTGAGCTTATCCCTAATTAGAACTTGATTATCCAAATGTTGGTTGATCCTGTCCCTCAGTATCCTCTCCATTAAGTTGCCTACCACTGATGTCAGGCTCACTGGCCACCCTCCAGACTTCTGGAACTTCACTAGAGGCTAAAGATGAAGCAAAAATCTCTGCAAAGGCCTCTGCAATTTCTTCCCTAACCTCCCACAATGTACGAGGATGAACTTGATCAGGCCCAGGGGATTTATCCACCTGAATGCACTTTAAGGCTGCAAACACCTCCTCTCTGGTAATATGTATGTGGTCCAAAACATCCCCACTTCCTTACTTCCATAGCATCCATGATTCTGTCCTCAGTAAACACTGAGGAGAAATGTTCATTAAAAATCTCCCCCAACTCCTGTCGCTCCACATATAGATGGCCATGCTGATCTTTAAAGGAATCTATTCTCTCGCTAGTCACGCTTTTACTCTTAATATAGGTATAGAACCTACTGGGATTATCTTTAACTTTATCTGCCAGATCCATCTCATACCCTCTTTTTGCTCTTCTGATTTCCGTCTTAAGTGTGCTCCTACACTTTTTATAGTCATCAAGGGATTCACTTGAGCCTGATAGCTTAAACCCAATGTATGACTTCTTTTTTCTGAACAGAGCCTCAATATCCCTCATCAGCCAGGGATCCCTAAACCTGCCAGCTTTTCCCTTCACCCTAACAGGGACATACTGTCCCTGGACCGATATTACACTTTTAAAAGCCTCCCATTTGCCAGTTGTTCCTTTTCCTTCAAACAGACTCACCCAATCAACCTCTGCTAGATCCTGCCTAATGGACCCAAAATCGACCCTGCTCCAGTTTAGCACCTTAACCTGTAGACCTGTCCTATCTTTTTCCACAACTATGTTAAAACTAAGAAAGTTATGGTCACTGGACCCACAGTGCTCTCTGACACTTCAGTCACTTGCTTGACCTCATTTCCTTACATGAGGTCCAGTGTTGCACCCTCCCTCTACATATAGATTTAGGAAACTTTCTTGGTCACATTTGACAAATTCCACCCCATCCAGGCCTTTTACACTCTGGGTGGCCCAGTCAATACAGGGGAAATTAAAATCTCCAACCAATATGGGATGGCATGGTGGCTCAGTGGTTAGCACTGCTGCCTCATAGTGCCACGGACCCAGGTTTGATTCCACCATTGGGTGACTGTCTGTGTGGAGTTTGATGTTGTCCCTGTGTCTGACGGGGTTTCTTACAGGTGCTCCAGTTTCCTCCCACAGTCCAAAAATGTGCAGGCTAGGTGGATTGGCTATGCTAAATTGTCCATGATGTGTGGGTTATGGGGGATGGGTCTGTGTGGGATGCTGTGAGGGTCGGTGTGGACTTGTTGGGCCAAAGGGCCTGTATCCACACTGTAGGGATTCTATAGAATACTACACTTTTGTATCTGCAATCTCTCTACATAACTGCTCCTCTAGTACTCGCTGGCTATTTGGGGGTCTATAGTGCAGTCCCACAAGAGTGACCATCCCCTTGTTTCTAAGTTCTCACTAAATGGCATAATTTGATGACCCCTTAAGAATATCTTCTCTAAGCACTGTTGTTATGTCCTCCCTTATCAAAAGGGCAACCCCCCCAACCTTTGCTTACTTGTACTTCTGTCACACCTGTAGCTTCTGTATCCTGGAACATTGAGACGCCAGTAAGATGAATTTTCACAAACTTTGATGTCAAGGATTCATAGTTTTCTGGTCAACCTGTTGTTACCATTGTGGTGGATGAGGTTAAGTTATTCAACTGCTACATCTTATTTGGCCCTTAGCCGAACTCCGATATCCACAAACGCTTGGTCACCAAGAGAACCTATTTCTAACACTGTGGTATCACCTGTCTCCACCTATCTGCTGTTTAACCCTCACCTGCCCATGTTTTTTTCTCGAGACTCAATTACTCTAAGCCTCTCCTGGCCGCCTTCCCATCTTCCACACTTCATTAACTAAAGCTCACTTAAAACTCTACTGCCCGTATCCTTCCTTACGTCAAGCCCTTATCATTTATCAACCTGTGCTGATTGATCTACATTGGGACCTTCATCCAATGACTTAAATTTGAAATTCTTATCCTTGTCTTGAAAACCGCCATGGCCTCCTCCCTTGTCTCTCCAACCCGACAATCTTATCAGAGATCTACGTTTTTCCAATTCTGTCTCTTTTGCAACTCTGGTTTCCTTTGCCCCTCCATTGCTAGCTGTGTCTTCTGTTGTCTAGCTCCAAAGCTCAGAAATTCCTTGCTTAAACTTCTCCATCTCTTTCTTCTTTTTTAAAAATGTCTCCTAAAATGTAACCCTTTGACCACGATATTGGTGCTAATGCCTTTCAATGGCTTTGGTATCAAAGGTCTTTTGACTACGCCCCTGTAAAACACATTAAGAAGCTTTACTAAGGTAAGGAGCAATATAGAGGAAACCTCTTGCTTTGTTATTCAATAATATACGGGCTGAGTCCCAGTGTGGGGAGCAGTGAGAGTTGCGAATGGAGCCCAGAGTGACAGTAGACTGAGCGCAGGCTGAGTCCCATAGCGGCAGCAGAGCAAGTGGAGGCAGCGTGGCCTCGTGTTCTGAAGCCTGGTGGGCATGGAGTCATGTTCGAAAAGGACTATAAGGACTATAACTTGAGTACTTTACAGACACTTTTTATTCTCATTCTGGACTTTTAAACTCACACTCCCATGCCAATCTTTTTTATTACTATTTAAATTCTGTGAAACACTTAAAGTATCTGTATCTAGGTACCCTACACCTAAGATGGCACCGAGAGGCAACATTACAGACTTTTCAAAACCAAAAGAACTGTGGATGCTGTAAATCAGGAACAAAAACAAGGTTGCTGGATAAGCTCAGCAGGTCTGGCAGCATCTGTGGAGGAAGAAACAGAGCTAACGTTTCGGGTCCGGTGACCAGAAGTTCTGAGGAAGGGTCACCAGACCTGAAACGTTAACTCTATTTCTTCCTCCACAGATGCTGCCAGACCTGCTGAGCTTATCCAGCAA
>NW_025976672.1:0-7320 GCF_021869965.1 Rhincodon typus | reverse complement strand
TGTGTTCATCCAGCTCTACACCTTGTTATCTCAGATTCTCCAGCATCTGCAGTTCCTACTATCTCTGCTGATAAACAGTGATGCCTCCACTTGCAGGAGAATGCAAAGCTGGGGGTTATTAAAGTAAGATCAGCAGCAATAAATCCAGAAGGGAATTCAGGAGAAACTTCTCTACACAGAAACTATTTAGAATGTGTTTGCCCTCACATTAATAATAATTATCTCAAAATCAGGGGGAAGGAATGGCCTAATGGTTCTGTGACTGCATTAGTAATCAGAGGCCCAGGTAATAATCTCGGGATTCAGACTCAAAATACTATGACAGATGGAATTTGAACTCAATTGTATGGAATTAAAAGTCTAATGATGAACATGAAAATATTGTTGATTGTCAGAAAAATCCATCTGGTTCATTAATGTCCTTCGAGGAAGGAAATCTGCCATTCTCACTTGGTCTGACAGATCCACCGCAATGTGGCTGACTCTTAACAGCCCTCTGAAATGGCCGAAAAGCCACTCTGTTGTATCAATCACCAAAAAAGAAGAAAAGGAACTAAACAGGATGGACCACCTGGCATTGACCTAGGCACTGGGAAAGACAACAGCAGAAACAGCCCTGTTGACCCTGCAAAGTCCTCCTTATTAACATCTGGGGGTTAGAGCCAAAATTGGGAGAACTGTCTCACAGACTTGTCAAGCAACAGCCTGACATGGTCATACTCACAGAATCATACCTTACAGACAATGTCCCAGACACCACCATCACCATCCCTGGATATGTCCTGTCCCACAGGCAGGACAGACCCAGCAGAGGGGGCAGCACAGTGGGATACAGTCAGGAAAGTATTTCTCTGGGAGTCCTTAACATTGAGTCTGGACCCCATGAAATCTCAAGGCTTCAGGTTGAACATGGGCAAGGAAACCTCCTGCTGATTACCACATACCGTCCTCCCTCAGCTGATGAATCAGTACTCCTCAATGTTGAACAACACTTGCAGGAAGCACTGAGGATGGGAAGGACACAAAATATATTCTGGGTGGGGGATTTCAATGTCCATCGCCAAGTGTGTCTCAGCAGCAGTACTACTGATCGAGCTGGTCGGATCCTAAAGGACATCGCTGCTAGACTGGGTCTGTGGCAGGTGGTGAGGGAACCAACAAGAGGGAAAAACATACTTGACCTCGCCCTTACTAGTCTGCTGGCTGCAAGTGCATGACAGTATTGGTAAGAGTGACCACTGCACAGTCCTGGTGGAGACGAAGTCCTGCCTTCACATTGAGAATAACCTCCATCGTGTTGTGTGGCACTATCACTGTGCTAAATGGGACAGAGTTCGCACAGATCTAGCAACTCAAGACTGGGCATCCATGAGGCGCTGTGGGCCATCAACAGCAAAATTATATTCCAGCACAATCTGTAACCTCATGGCCCGGCATATCCCCAACTCAACCATTACCATCAAGCCAGGGGATCAACCCTGGTTCAATGGAGAGTGCAGGAGGGCATGCCAGGAGCAGCGCCAGGCATACCTGCAGTTGAGGTGTCAACCTGGTGAAGCCACCAAACAGGATTACTTGCACACCAAACAGTGAAAGCAGCAAGTGATAGACAGACCTAAGTGATCTCATAACCAATGGATCCGATCTAAGCTCTGCAGTCCTGCCACATCCACTTGTGAATGGTGGTGAACAATTAAACAACTCACTGGAGGAGGAGGCTCCACAAATATCCGCATCCTCAATGATGGAAGAGCCCAGCACGTCAGTGCAAAAGATAAGGCTGTTTCACAAGAATCTTTAGCCAGAAGTGCCAAGTGGATGATCCATCTCAGCCTCTTCCAGTGGTCCCCAGCATTACAGATACCAGTCTTCAGCCAATTCGATTCACTCCATGAGATGTGAAGAAATGATTGGAGACACAGGAGACTGCAACAGTTATGGGCCCTGACAACATTCCAGCAATAGTCCTGAAGACCTGTACTCCAAAAATTTCTGCTCGAAACCCCACCCCCCAGCATCCAAGCTGTTCTAATACAGTTACAACACTGGGGATAGGAAAATATGGAAAATTGCCCAGGTATGGCTTACACACAAAAATTAAGAAGAGTCCAACCCAGCCAAATACTGCCCTATCAACATCCTCTCGACCATCAGTAAAGTGATGGAAAGTGTTCTCCAACAGCACTATCAAGCAGCCCCTGCTCAGCAATAACCTGCTCAGTGATGCCCAGTTTGGGTTCCGCCAGGGCCACTCAGCTCCTGACCTCATTACAGCCTTGGCTCAAACACGGACAAAAGAGAATTCCAGAGGTGAGATGAGAGTGACAGGCCCTGACATCAAGGCTGCATTCGACCAAGTGTGGCATTAAGGATCCCTGGGCAAAACAGGAATCAATAAGTGTCAGGGGGCAAACTCTCCCCTGGTCGGAGTCATATCTGGCATAATGAAGATGGTTGTGTTTGTTGGAGGTCAGCCATCTCAGCTCCAGGACATCTCGGCAGGAACAAAAACAAAGTTGCTGGAAAAGCTCAGCAGGTCTGGCAGCATCTGTGAAGGAAAAAACAGAATTAACATTTCAGGTCCAGTGACCCTTCCTCAGAACTGATGGTGGCTGGGAAAACTTCAGTTTATATGCAGAAAAAAGTGAGGGGAGAGAGTCGTGAGTAAACAATAGGATAGAGCCTAAAGAGAGAGAAGAGCAGTTGGACAGAAAAAGAGTCGATAATTCTGCAGGAGTTCCTCAGGGTAGTGTCCTAGGCCCAAACATCTTCAGCAGCTTCATCAATGATCTTCCCTCCATCATAAGGTCAGATGAAGGTTAGCTGCACAATGTTCAGCACCGTTCACAACTCCTCAGATACTGAAGCAGTCTGTGTTCAAATGCAACAAGATCTGGACAATATCCAGGCTTGGGCTGACAAGGCCAAAGATGGGCAGGTTAGGTGGATTGGCCATGCTAAATTGATCATAGTATCCAGGTTGTGTAGGCTAGGTGGATTAGCCGTGGGAAATGCAAGGTTAGGGGGGATAGGGTAGAGAAGTGGGTCTGGGTGGGATGCTCTTTGGAGGGTCAGTGAAGACTCGATGGGCTGAATGGCCTGCTTCTGCACTGTAAGGATTCTATGTTTCTATAAGTGGCAAGCAATATTCTCATCACACAAATTCCAATGAGAAAATAACTAATCATCCTCCCTTGACATTCAGTGGCATTACCGTTACTTAATCTCCTACTATCAACATCTTTGAGATTATCATCTACCAGAACCTGAACTAAACTAGCCCTGTAAATACAGTGGGGCTCCAAGTCAGCGACTAGGAATCCTGTCATGGGTAACTCATCCCGAAAGCCTGTCCACCATCTTCAAGGCACAACTCAGGGCTGTGATGGAATACTCCCCACTTGCCTGGATGAGTGCAGCCCCAACAACACTCAAGGAGCTTGACACCATCCAGGACAAAACAGCCGGATTGATTGGCCACAAACATCCACAAGCATCCACTCCCTCCACCACCGATGCTCAGTAGCAGCAGAGTGTACCATTTACAAGATGCACTGCAGAAATTCACCAAAGATCCTTCAACAGCACTTCCCAAAACCTTGACCACTTCTATCAAGAAAGGCAAGGACAGCAGATACATCTGATCACCACCACCTTTAAGGTCCCCTCTGAGCCACTCGCCACCCTGACTTGGAAATATATCTCCATTCCTTCAGTGTTGTTGGGTCAAAATCCTGAAACTCCCTCCCCAAGGGCATTGTGGGTCTCCCTATAGCACACGGATAGTAGAGTTTCAAGATTGCATCTCACCAGCATCTTCTCCAGAGTAAGTACGGGTGAGCAATAAATGCTGGTCCACATCCCATGAATGATTGATGGACTCCATTTATTGGAGTATATTTAAAACAGTAAAACACATTGTAAGTGATGAAGCAGACATTACAATGAATAGATGGTTTCATGCATGTGGGGCAGCTTGCTGACCAGTCAGAGTCACAACGTTTTATGCACATGTAGCATAGGGAGTTATTAAAGTTTAAATAATTTGAAAGGAAGGTTCACATTCTTGTTACCTCAGCGAATCATTGTACTGAATAGCTCGGTGTGCCTTCAGGAAAAATTGGACAAATAACTGAGGGAAAAGAAACAGAAGGATATTCTGATAAATGTAAATCATTTAGAGTGGGAGGAGGTGTGAGCAGCATAAACACCAACGTTGACCAGATGGGCAAAACGGCCTGAATTATGCTTTAAACCTCCTAATGGGTGATTGTCCAAACTTGTACAAGAAAACATAAAGACGGAAAATAGTCAGAGGGAAAGTAGAATCAAATATTAATTTGGTATCACCTACCAGGAATTTAAAAGGAACGGTCCTGAATGAACTGAGAATTTATGTCAGTAAGAAATTTGAAATCATTCAAGGTTTGAACAAAATAGGTAGAGTAAGATTATGAATGGATTGGGAACAAGATGGTACAGATTAATAGAAGATTAACAGCAAAACAAGCAACAATGATGTGTAAAAGCTATCTCCACAGTGAGTGAGCGTGGTCCAAGTGACAACTTTTTCTGAAGAAGGGTCCTGACCCGAAACATCAGCTTTCCTGCTCCTCTGATGCTGCCTGGCCTGCTGTGTTCATCTAGCTCCACACTGTGTTATCTCTGACTCCAGCATCTGCAGTTCTTACTATCTGAGTGACAACTCATCATGATGTGTTTTAGGACTATTAGGGATGGGTAATAAATGCTGGCCCAGCCAGTGGACTCCACATCCCGTGAATGGATTTTTAAAAACAAAAATGCATTTGTAGGATTTAGAATGTGCTGCCTGAGATTGTGGTGGAAGCAGCTTCAATTGAAGCAGCGAAAGATTTATCTGGAAAAGCAGAATGTGCAAGGTTTAGGGGGAGAAAGTGGGAGAACAGCATCAAGTGAACTGCTGATCTGGAGACCCATTGCCTGATTGAATGAATGGCTGCACTGTAACAAGTCTGTGATTCAGTTTTTAAATAATAGGATATGACTGATGCTAAGAGAAAAGCTAAGAGAAAATGTAAACAGCGCAATATCATCTTATTGCTTGAAACAAAATAAAATCAGCATTCAAGTCAACTCTGGAGTTTTATTTCAAAATCAAAGCCAGTTTCAATAAGACACAGATCATGTTTAGAATCCTTCTGCTGCCATGGGAACTTATTACTGGCAAAGAAGGCCACCTTATGGAGTTTACAGCCCATATAATGCCACCGAGTACAAGGCCACCTCCCAGTCATCTGAAACAGCTTTCGTATTGGCCTTTAAACTCCAGGCACAGCGAGACAGCTCAATATGTGAGTCTAAAGTCAACAAAGCCAGCAGTACAGGCACACTAGGACCCTGAAATAGATGTGTCTGCACCTTCAGGTCATCTTGATCCAAAGTTATCAGCCTTGATTTTAGTTATCTTACATCATAGCATGAAGCACACACGCCCATGCCTGTGGCACAAGAGGTTTGAAAGCTTGATCGAAACCACAGAGGGAGGTGGTGATGATTTAGTCATAGAGTCAAAAAGCATGGAAACAGACCCTTCAGCCCAACTTGTCCATGCTACCAGGTTTCCTCAACTGAACTAGTCCCATTTGCCTGTGTTTGGCCCAGATCCCTCCAAACCTTTCCTTCCCATGTCCAAATATTTTTTAAATGTTGTAATTGTATCTCTACCACTTCCTCTGGCAGCTCGTTCAAAACATGCACCACCCTCTGTGCAAAAAAGTTGGACCCTTTTAAAATTTTCTCCTCTCCCCTTAAACATACGCTGTCTGGTTTTGGGCTCCGTTACCCTGGGGGAAAGACCTTGCCTATTCACCTTATCTATGCCTCTCAGGAGATGTCACCTTTCTGCAGGTGTAACTTTGTCAGAAGGTGCGGTGTGGAGACACTTGTTTGTGTGGGTGGAGTTGGAGGTCAGGCACAGGGGAGAGCTTTGGGGCAGGAGAGGGTTTTGTTGGCATCAATCTGTGTCTGCTTGTGACTTTTCTTCAGCATCATGGGGTTCCAGGTTTCCAAAGGGGAGGGGGTCAGGTCCTCAAGCAGAGGACAGTGAAGCGGACGAATTTCTCACCTTTTAAAATTTTTTTTCATTAAAATATCATGGAAAGACTGTTATTCTAAACATTTTATTTCTTTACTTTTCTAGTTTATTACTGCGATTTTCTTCTTTTGAATGTCCATAATGGTGGACATTTTTTATTTTTCTATTTTATGTTTCCTAAGTATTTGTACTCAAGAATCTCACAAATCTCTGCCAATACCACTCCACTCTCAAATATTACCTATGACCTGGCTCCTCTGGCATCATGGGATGCTGGAACTATGACGTAAGGCTGAGGATAACCAGTCAACCTGGGATGGCCTGGCATCTCTCGGTGGGCAGGACTTCTACCCCCCAGTGTCTCATTCTGCTGCGTACTGGAAGCAATTCCTCCTGACTGGTATTTCTGGTCATTCTCACTGCACCATTATTCCCGTACACTTGCTGCCCCTTCTCCAGGGTGGCATTTTAGCACGTTGCCTCTTCCTCTGCAAACTGATTCCTTCTTGAATGGCAAAATCCGTTGCCATCAGCTGCAGCAATGATTTTGCCCACCCTATCATGGCTGTACGGTGCTTCCTTTCCCAGCTCACTGGGAGGGTGATCTCACTGTCACTCCAGCCAGTTAGTGAGATCTACTGATACTCCATCCTACGTTCCAATCCATAATACATTCAAAAATCCGACATTTTTGATGCATATTGCTCACATATGACTCACATCAGCCACACACTAATACCATGGCACCAATCCACATGCCTACATTAGCAACCTAGGTACTTGAGTTCAAAACCCACCATGCTAGCTGGGGGAATGTAAATCCAGTGAATTAACAGAACAGCATCTGTAATGACTGCAGAACTGCTACAAAACTCTTGTGGTTAACTTGTTTCTTTACATGTCAGTGAGCCTCACTGACCATACAGCTCCATGTCCCAGATCTGTCCTAAATTTGGTGCCTATGCTACGCAGCAACATCTCTAACTTTTGCCAGCACTGACGTACATTATCGATCTGAAACGTTAACCCTGTTTCTCTCTCTATCTCTGCAATGCTGATGATTTTCATCATTATCTTCTTTCATTTTAGCTGACTGTTAGCCTCCTTCAGAAATGGTCTATCCAGCCACTGAATAGTCCTGCAGAAATTTCTCAGCCTTTTCTCAAGGGCAATGAATTCTGGTCTTGCCATCGACTCTCATGTCCCCATGAATGAATGAATTATTCTTTAGAATGGTGGCACAA
>NW_025976671.1:0-7320 GCF_021869965.1 Rhincodon typus | reverse complement strand
GATGCTGCTTGGCCTGCTGTGTTCATCCAGCCCTGCACCTTGTTGTCAGGGACGAGCTGGGCTGGTTTTGGGATGCGGTAGGGGGGAGGGGAGATTTTGAAGCTTGTGAAATCCACATTGATACCATTGGGCTGCAGGGTTCCCAAGCGGAATATGAGTTGCTGTTCCTGCACCCTTCGGGTGGCATCGTTGCGGCACTGCAGGAGGCCCAGGATGGACATGTTGTCTGAGGAATGGGAGGGGGAGTTGAAATGGTTCGCGACTGGGAGGTGCAGTTGTTTACTCTTTGACTGTCTGTTTCCTCTCCACCTATCTTCTCCTCTATCCATCTTCTATCCGCCTCCCCTTCTCTCCCTATTTATTTCAGAACCCCCTTCCCCTCCCCCATTTCTGACAAAGGGTCTAGGCCCGAAACGTCAGCCTTCCTGCTCCTATGATGCTGCTTGGCCTGCTGTGTTCATCCAGCTCTACACCTTGTTATCACAGATTCTCCAGCATCTACTGTTCCTACTATCTCTGATACAATATAACTATGGTGCCAATTTGTCCTCTGACAACAAAACTTATTTAGCCATCTGTTGGGTCACTATACGTGATGGAAAAAGTCCTGGAATCCTTTTCTGTAATTGCTTTGACTCTCTGACCTTATTTAGCTTTTTCAAGATTACTGGTAAAGCTATCTTCACTGCTGCTAAATTATTCCCTAGGGGTAGGTCAAGCCCGCCTAGAAGTAAATTATGAAGAACAGTTACAATCACTGTTCCAGACATTTTATCATAGGCACATGATACAAAGGTATGGGTATATGCACAATGTTAATACTGTTTATGAAAATGTGGGCATTTATGTCATGCCTTACTTTGATGTAAGAGTTAGGGTGGCTCTTGTATCTCCAATTATTGGTTTAACTTCCCCATTTGAGGAATAAAGAAGTCAAATCGGAATAAAGAGTCAATTTTCCTTTAAACAAGAATCCCCTTCAACTCTCAGATACCTTGTTAACTTTCCCTGCACTCACAGGCCTAGGCAATGATTTAGCAGCAGTGAAGGTAGCTTTTCCAGTAATCTTGACAAGGCTAAATGAGGTCAAAGAGTCAGAGCAATTACAGAAAAGGATTCCAGGAATCTTTCCATCATGCATGGTGACCTAATAAATGGCTGCAAGATGGCAGCAAGGTTAGATGCTCCAGTTCATTTTCCTTTTATGTCTCCTCTTTGCAGTATTTTTGTTTCTTCCCAGCACTCACCCACACAAACATTTAACTACCCCTACCTGGAGAAAGGAGTCAAGGGAGACGGGTCGCATCTGGAGATCAGGCAGGAGCCAAGCGCGCAGGCCATGTCCTGTTGCAGCAGCAGTACCAGAGTGAGCAAGGGCCAAGTTGCGGGCCGAATTCCCAGAGCAACTGCAGCAAAACGAGCGTGGGCTGGGCCGGGTGCTGGAGCAATGAAGGGGCCGAGTCCCAGAGCAATAGCAGCAAAGGAAACCCGAGACACGGAGCGGCACGTGGGGAATTCTGAGTCTCGGAGCAGCACCAGGTGAAACGAATTCTGGTACAGTGCAACTTATCTTGTTGCTATAAAGTGCTGGTGAGGAGCGGTCTGGAGGCTGGAGTGATGCGGGACAGTTGCTGGATTTTGGCCCAGCGCCATGTGCTGAGATGCTGCTGTTTGGAACTCTTTATCGGACTGTAATTTAATTTCTTTTCACAATGTTATAACTACCTTATTCTCAGACACTGTAAATGAAGCTTATGCTTTCCTTTTAATTCTGTTTTGTAAAACAACACCTTTTTTAAACTCTAAGATTTGTACCTAGGTACTTGTAGCTAAGATCGCACTATTAAAGGGCAGCCATTGTAAAAACTTTTCACCGTACTTCTGTACTGGAGTACAAGTGACAATAAAGGATACTCTATTCTATTCTATTCAGTATTTATACTTGATTTCACAGGTGCTACAACTCTGTTGTACACTCAATCACAGCTTCTTTCTCCGCATTGATTGTTTGTATATTGATAAATCCCATGGAATTACTTTGCAACTTCCAGCAATCCGCACAAAGATGTCCTACCTTGGTCTTAGCCAGCAAACTCTTTTCAATTGCTAAAGTGTTCATTTGGACCACTATTTATATTGTTTCTTCCAACTTCGAAAATTGGAGCTGAAGGCAAATCATGAATTTAAATACAATGTGAGTTTTCTATAGAAGTTACGAACATGGAACTGGGTAGGATGTGGCTGCTACAGAAGACATTTCTATGCAATACTCTATTTGCATGGAGGTAGGAAAACAATGTGTTAATAGCCACTACTGATAAGGATTTATAACAGATGGAAATAATTGCAAAGTGAACAGTACCCTTCATGCTTTTTTTAAACCCATCCTTCATGCTCTTTATGGAAAAAAATTACACAAAAAAACGTCTGTTTATAGTAATATAACAATAGTTCTGTTGTCAATGAAATCATTGAAAGTCCCAAGAAAAACAGACACTGTCAAACTTGGATGTCAAATCTGTATTATACACTTGGTTATGCTCATATTAATCTCTACATGTTTAAATGATTTCAGGACACCAAGTAAAGATTTGCGCACCTAACAATATGCTCTTTTAACTATAATTCAAGAAGATAATATAAACTCTTTTGCATATGATCACAGTTGCATATGATCACAGACAGGTTTCTCTCATCTATGGAGCACATTTTTACTACTTGTAGTTTTGCAATTATAGTTTATTTAACTGTTCATTTGTATTAGTTCAGAAGGTATGTAGTGATAATTTATATATCACACACAGCAGGTACATATTCAATGTTTAATGAATGAAGGTATCTTTTAAATATACCTTTAATTAAACTAATATGCACCATATAAACCAAAGCAGAATTTGAGTATAGTGAAAATATCCTATACCTGAAATGAATCGCAGAATCTTTGATTTAGTATTACTCTGATTCTTAGTCTAATTCATTAATTTTGATTACAAATAGCTGAGACCCTAGCAATGATCCATGTGGTACTCTATTAATCATGGTCTAGCTATCCTAGAATACCTGTCTTCATGCTGACTCTATGTTTGCTATATATTAACTAATCCTCTATTCCCTATTAATATATTACACCCAACTTCATGCTTTCTTATCTTGACTGTTAATCTTTTGCGTGGGACCTTATTGAATGTCTTATGGCAATCCAGGTATTTTACATCTACCAGTTCCCTTAGTCTAACCAAGTAGCTACATCCTTATAAAACTGTAATCAATTTGTTAAACTTGATTTCGCTTCCATAAAATCTTGCTGACTTCGCCTGATCATGCGGTGATTTTTTAAAAAAATGCATTAAAGCCTTCTAGAATAAGATTCTAGCACTTTCTTGATGACTGATGCCAGGCTAACTGACCTGTAGTTCCCTCTTTCCTCTCTCATTTCTTTCTTGAAAAGTGGTATTACATTTGCTAACTTCAAATTTGCTGGGACTATTGCAGAATCTAAAATCATACAGCATCCACAATCCCTGCTTTTTTGTTCAAACTTCATTCATGGGATATGGGACAATTGACAGTGGTTATATCATTATTGTCAGACTGGCTTTTAATTCCAGATTTTTATTGACTTTAAATTTCACCATCTGCGTTACCAGGATTCGAGCATATCTCCCCAGAACATTAGTGCTGTTCTGAAGAAAGGGAGGGTCACCGGACTCGAAACGTTAACTCTGTTTTTCCCTTCACAGATGCTGCCAGACCTGCTGAGCTTTTCCAGCAACTTTGTTTTTTTGTTCCTGATTTACAGCATTCGCAGTTCTTTCAGTTTTTATTTTTGTTAAAGCTTTCAAGGAATTTGACAGACCGTGAAAATTGTCAAATCTTTTTCAGCGCTACTCGCAGCCAGGGACCCAGGTTTGATTCCACCCTCAGGCAAATGTCTGTGTGGAGTTTTCACATTCTCCCTGTGTCTGCGTGGGTTTCTGCATGCTCCGATTTCCTCCCACAGTCCAAAGATGTACAGGCTCGGTGGATTGGCCGTGGGATTTGCAGTGTTACAGGGATAAGGTGTGGGGGGGAAAGTGATGGTGAGATGCTCTTCAGAAGGGCAGTGTGGACTCAATGGCCTGCTTCCACACTGTAGGAGTTCTATGATTCCATGACTCAGCTGAAAAATTGTAAGATTCTGCCCTAAATGTTTACTCAATATCTCTCTCATTTCCTCATTTTCCAGGATGGTTATTCCTGCCTATGCTTTGCAGGGACCAATATTTAATTTAGAAATTATTGGAAAAGCTCAGCAGGTCTGGCAGCATCTGTGGATAGAAATCAGAGTTAACATTTCAGGTTGAGTGACCCTTCCTCAGAACTGAACAGTTCTCTCCATAGATGCTGCTAGATCTGCTGAGCTTTTCCAGCAATTTCTATCTTTGTTTGGCTTATAGCATCTGCGGTTCTTTTGGTTATTAAACATTATAAGATAATTTAACAACTTTGTTACATTTTATAGACTTTTTGAAGCTGCTAAAGTCTATTTTTATATCTGTTCTTAGTTTGCTCTCATTGACATCACGTGGCCTTTAATAGCTTAAAGTTTCAGTTTGCACTACGGCACAGGCAGATGTTACCAAGCATTTCAATGCCGCAGTGGAAAACCAGAAGGTGGCCACAAGATCCAATTAAACTCAGGTTATTGCCATCATTGCTGCAGACACTGTGCTTAAAGAGGCACAAAGGGTTCACAACAGTCCAGGCCAACAGCCTCTCCAGTTGTCGAGGTGCTGCGTGGGGGGGGGAGTGCAGTGGCACTATGGATCATGAATCTGCCAAAGACCATAAGAAATAGAAATAGGAATAGGCTGTTCAGCCGATCCGAGTCTGCTCCTACATTCATTTGGATTATGGCTGATCTGACATTCCTCATATCCACTTTCTTGCCTTTTCTCCATAACCCCTTAATTCCCCTACTGATCAAGAATCTATCTCAGTCTTAAACATACATAAGGACTCTGCCTCCAGAGTTCTCTGTGGCAAAGAATTCCAAAAACTCTCAAACCCTCGAGAGAAGAAATTCGTCCAAATCAAGATGACATGATTTGTCCTCTAACACAAAATTTACCAGGACCCTTGCTGCTGCTTCTCAATTGGCAGCTCGGATTCACACCACTCACGCTGAGGTGGAGTAGTTCAAAGCTGAGCACTTAAAGCCAGAAACAGAAACAGAAATTACTGGAAAGCTCAGTAGCTGCTCAAGATCATCCTGTGAATCTATCTGCAGTCTTCCCAGTGAAGGTCAGCAGCTTTCTCCAACCAAGCTGCAGGCACATGTTAACAGTGAAGAACCAAGATATGCAGTTACTTTCAAGATAGGTACTAAGGGGATGCAAAGAGTGAATGTATTCAGCAGTATTTTTTTTTTCTTTATTCATTCACAGGATGAGGGCATCGCTGGCTAGGCAGCATTTATTGCCCATCCCTAATTGCCCAGAGGGCAGTTAAGAGTCAACCACATTGTGGGTCTGGAGTCACAGGTAGGCCAGGATGGCAGTTTCCTTCCCTAAAGGGCATTAGTGAACCAGATGGGTTTTTCCGACAATCGACAATGGATCCACAGTCATCATTCGATTGTTAATTCCAGATATTTATTGAATTCAAATTCCACCGTTTGCCATGGCGGGATTCGAACCAGGGTCCCCAGAACATTGTCTGGGTCTCTGGATTAACAGTCAGGCGATAATACCACCAGGCCATTGCCTCCTCCATAGTAGATTTACTATAATGACACCAGGACTCCTTGAATTTCATACCTTTGTGCCAAACTCTATGAAAATATTAATCAATCGCTTCTTTTGGCTACAGTGGACAGCGAAGAAGGTTACCTCAGAGTACAATGGGACCTTGATCAGATGGGCTGATGGGCCGACAAGTGGCAAATGGAGTTTAATCCAGATAAATGTGAGATGCTAAATTTTGGTAGGGCAAATCAGGGCAGGACTTATACACTTAATGGTAAGGTCCTGGGGAGTACTGCCAAACAAAGAGACCTTGGAATGCAGGGTCATAGTTCCTTGAAAGTGGAGTTGCAAATAGACAGGACAATGAAGAAGGTATTTGGTATGCTTGCCCTTATTGGTCAGTGCATTGAGTATAGGAGTTGGGAGGTTATGTTGCAGCTGTGCAGGACATTGGTTAAGCCACTTTCGGAATACTGCATTCAATTCCGGTCTCCTTGCTATAGGGAGGATGTTGTTAAACTTGAGATGGTACAGAAAAGATTTACAAGGATATTGACAGGATTGGAGGTTTCAGCTACAGAGAGAGGCTACATAGGCTGGGGCTAGAAAGTTGGTAGTGAATTTGTAGAACTTTTAATCTGCAAAGGAATCAAGGGCTATTGGGAACAGGTAGGTAATTCGAGTTGAGGTTTAACAGATTAGTGATGATCTCACTGAATGGCAGAGTACACTCAATGGGCTGAATGACCTGCCTCGGCTTCAACGTCTTGTGGTCTTATGACTGTTGGAAAAAAAAACTGAGAATATTCATGGTCTGTCATTTTTCAGCCTTTGATGTGGAGGAGTTGGTGTTGGACTGAGGTGGACAAAGTCAAAAATCACACGACATCAGGTTATAGTCCAACAGGTTTATTTGAAGTCATAAGCTTTCGAAGTGCAGCCCCTACATCGGGTGCAGTGAGAGGAGAACACACTGATACAGAGTTTATAGGCAGAGAGATGAAGGGCAGAGAGTTCAAAGGATCATATAACTGGAATGAATGTGGTTTTAGATTCAAGACAGTTAATCTGGTGTAACGGTACTCACCTCACCTTGAGTCATACTCTGTGTAACAAAGCTAGTGCAGTCAGTACATGTAATGTACAGTAAATCAATAAGCACAGAAGCCAGACTCATGGGTTTTTAAGATTTATTCACTCCAATCACACCAATAAAAGATCCTTTAATCTCTCCGTCTATAAACTCTGTGTCTGTGTACTCTCCTCTCACTGCACCCGATGAAGGGGCTGTACTCCGAAAGCTGGAGTTTTCAAATAAACCTGTTGGACTATAACCAGGTGTCGAATGATTTTTGACTTTTTCAGCCTTTAGCATCCAGGTAGTGCCATTAATTAGCCATCATGATGAGTCTTTATGCCCATTTACAGCCGACATGACACCATTTATGGTTTTATATATATTAGTCTAGATATACAAGTTTATGCACACAACATAACAAATATCACAGATAACAAGGTGCAGGGCTGGATGAACACAGCAGGCCAAGCAGCATCATAGGAGCAGAGAGGCTGACGTTTCGGGCCTAGACCCTTC
>NW_025976670.1:677-7320 GCF_021869965.1 Rhincodon typus | reverse complement strand
ACCTACCCTTCACAAAACCGTGTTGACTATCCCTAATCAAATT
The DNA here is from genome assembly GCF_021869965.1 of Rhincodon typus. Classification (NCBI taxonomy): domain Eukaryota; kingdom Metazoa; phylum Chordata; class Chondrichthyes; order Orectolobiformes; family Rhincodontidae; genus Rhincodon; species Rhincodon typus. The sequence continues at coordinate 7,277 of NW_025976670.1, read as the reverse complement.
ATTCCTTTCTAGATGATTATAAATCCTATCTCTTATAATCCTTTCCAACACTTTACCCACAACCGAAGTAAGGCTCACTGGTCTATAATTACCAGGGTTGTCTCTACTCCCCTTCTTGAACAAGGGGACAACATTTGCTAGTCTCCAGTCTTCTGGCACTATTCCTGTAGACAATGACGACATAAAGATCAAAGCCAAAGGCTCTGCAATCTCCTCTCTAGCTTCACAGAGAATCCTAGGATAAATCCCATCCGGCCCAGGGGACTTATCTATTTTCACACCTTCCAGAATTGCTTACACCTCCTCCTTATGAACCTCAATCCCGTCTAGTCTAATAGCCTGTATCTCAGTATTCTCCTCGACAACATTGTCTTTGTCTTTTACTCAACAATAACCTGGTTAATGATGCTCCGTTTGGGATTTGTAAAGTCCACTCAGCTCCTGTACTCATAACAGCCCTGTTCGAAACATGGACAAAAGATCTGAACTCAAGATAGAAAGTGGAGATCATTGTCTTTGACATCAAGGCAGCGTTTGACTGAGTACGGCATCAAGAGCCCTAAAAAACCAAGAATAATAGAAAACAAGACAGAAAACTCTCTGCTGACTGGTCATACCTGGCAGAGATGATAGCTGTGGTTGTTAGAGGTCAATCATCTCACCCCAGGACATCACTGCATAAGTTCCTCAGGGTGGTGGCCCAAAAAAAACGTTTGAGCAACAAGTGAAGCCAGCTGTTTCCCACTGCTAATTATGTGATCATTGATGGAGAATTGAGTGCACATTGGGAATAAGTAATCAGTGCGCTAGAGTTGTGCAATTTGTGAATTGGAATAAAATTCTGACTAGAGAAGTATATGCCTGGAGTCAGTGGTCACAGAGGATATTTAGCTGTTTTTCAGTCAAAGATTATGAAATAAGCATTATTCTAAGCAAACAGCAATTTGGAGAAAATTTCAGACAAATAGCTGAATTAAAAACTAAAGTATTGAGCATGATTACCTACCTGTTCTCTGAATACAAACATTATATCCAACAGAATAGTGAAGTAGATGTGTGTTACTCCATAGATGAAAAAGAAACAAAATATGGTTTTTGTTCATCCACTGCCAGACAAAAACAGGATAAGAAGCAAAGGTTTTGCTTTGCAAAACTGGAGAATGATGATCTGGACATAATTGAAAGGTTAGACAAATTATTAACTTGCATGAATGAAATTTGTCAAAAAGGTACTTTACTAACTGTCTTGGAGTTGTGGTCAAATTTTGACAAATTCAAAAACAGGGTGAAGATTGTTCTATTGAAGTCTACATAATGGAATTCAATAGATTGTATAGAAGGTTGCAGAAATACATTTTGGAAATTTTCTATTCTGTGTTCACCTTTTGTTTATTAGACTGTTCCAAAGAATCAAGATTAGATAAACTTCTAAGGCCTGTTCTGGTGCAACTTTAGTGTCCCTACCTTTGAACCAGAAGATCTAAGTTCAAGTTTCACATTTTCCAGACATGTGTAATACCATCTCTAAAAAGGTTGATTAGAAAATGTCTATACAGACTCATAGTTTTGACAGGAGTTAAATTTATAGATAAACCCACGCCACTACAACAAATTTCAGAAGCACTAAAAAAAAACCTGGAAAGTGTACCTCACCAGCAGTGTTTGTGGAGCAAATGGACAATCCAAATTGGGCTGAAATTGGAGGACACAATGTTAGCAGGCCAGCTAAACTGTCCAGAAAAAAGATGCAGACAATGGTGAGAAAGAAGAGTTTTAATTGAGATAAGAGACCAGGAATCCTTTTAATGAATTTGAGAAGTTAAGAGAATTAGAAATTACAATAGAAGAGCTGACCCCAAAAATATCCAGCATGTAAACAATTGATTGTTCAGATTTGATTCAAAGTAAGCTATGCCATAAACTACTGCAAAGTCTTTTTGAGACCAAATATGAAAGGGAGGATTCAGAAGAATAAGATGGATTTTTGGATCCAAGAGAAGACACTGTATTGGTCATGAGAAATTTCAGCCCAGTGATGAATGCAGTGGTAGTATCTTTCAATTGTGCAGTATTAGACAGTGGGTGCACATCTACAGTGTATGGAATACAACTGCTAAGATGGCTAGGGTGAGTAATAGGATCCAGATAGAGACCCTAAGAGTATAAAAGGGAAATATGAAAGCCCCAGTTTCAGATTTGGGGACAAAACAGTAGTCATTCGCGCATGAATAGATGAATAGTTCATAAAAATTTGGAAGATCAACCAATTATCCTTTGCACTAGCATGTGCTGTTCATGCTAAGAATTTGCTGCGGATGGCAGGAAGATGTAGTCCACATTAGCTAATTTTTTGGTAGTTATCCTAAAGTTCTTTCAGAAATTAATGATCAGTCAACAATTTGAGAAGGGAGCACAATAAGCACTTCATTTTTCGAATATTTGAATACACTGCATACAGGCCGAAAAGCCTTCCATTCAAGCCAAAGTATCCAAAAGAATTTGGCAGGCCTCAAAACACAATGCAAGGCCAATGGAAACTACTTTCAATCAAGGAGATTTTATTGTTATAAAATAGAGCGGAAGCCCAGGAAAGGGTAGTGATAAAAACAGAGAAATTATAATTGTAGAGTAAAGAAAGCAGATTGATTGAGTATACACTTCAAGGTTGCTTGGTATGGATTACAAATTGGTAGATTTTAAATGAGTTATAGAAAGTAACTAGGAACCAGGTACTTTGTATAACCTAATAAAATTGCTATGAAGATCAGGCTGTCACATTGACAGTTTTCTAATGAAGGGCAGATACACTCCAAAGATCAAAATTAAGCCATTGGTTCCAAAAGACACCTACATAAAGTGGATACCGAGGTCAAATACTTACTAGAAGGAGCTACTTAATGGAGAAATGCTACTATTATAAGTAGAGCAGCGAAGGCCACTGGAAAGTATAATTAGTGGCTGAATGCACAGGATGAGGGGCAGGAAGTTAGGTCCATGGATTGGAAACCTGTTGTACAAAAATGAAAGGAAAGAAAATGCGCTGCAAGCTAGAACAGCTCTCTGGAAGTGAACTTGCGTGTGGAAAGAGATCACAAACTGTTGAAAGGAATCTTATTAATGGAAGTGAGAGATTAAATAATATAAGTCCAGAAAGAGATTGAAGACAAATGGAGGGCATACCTTAACAACAACAAGAAAGATAATACAGACCAGGAATGGCTCCAAATATAGAAGCCCATATTCTCAGGAAGTCTGAGTGGCTACAAAATATTAGAAGGCAAACTCATAACTGCCAAGCATAAAGAATTACAAATCTGGAGAGAACTTCAGGTTTACACAAAGATGTCAGCTAGGGGACAGCCATCCCCATCAGACAGGTGAACATGCACAGAATAGGTAACTGCTTATTTGGCTCAAGCAACGCTGCTGAATTATAGAATAGAAGAGAATTAGTTTATTGTCACATGTACTGAAGTACAGGGATACAGGAGAACGGTGAAAAGTACACAAAGTCGCCATTCCCAGCATCATCTTAGGTACAAAGGTACCTACATACAAAATAGAAAAATAAAGAAGTAAGTTAAAAGTTCAACATTATACTCGTTCTATAGCCACGGGGCTTTCCCCACAAGGGCTCACTGTCCTCTGCACTGGGCCCACACGTCTACGAGGGCACGCTCTCCCCTGCACTAGGCTGAATGCCTCACTGCCCAACCGCCATCTGGGCTCGCCAGCCACCTCACCGCTGACTGTCAAAGTCCTGTCAGCCGCAGGTGCTGCCATACTCCAGACTCTGATGCTGTCGCCACCGCTGCCTCCATGACCAAGCTCTCTCCAGAAGGTGAGTAAAAAAACGAGGAAAGAAGGGAAAAAAAAGGAAAAGCGGATGAAATAGACGAGTCCCAGGCTCAGGAAATAAAAACCTCGGGGGAAGTCAAGATGTGAGTAGATGCATCTAGGCAAGAAAAGCAATTTAAAGATTTTCTTGACTATGATTGCAACAAATACATGGGAATGTAGACCAACTGATATTAAAGCTGCGTTTCTGCAGGGAGATAAGCTCAAAAGAGAAGTGTATTTTCACCCTTAAAAAGAGGCGTCAAATGTGGAGCCACTCTGGAAGTTAATAAAATGCATATATGGACTAAATGAAGTCTGTAAGCATTCGTGTTTCCCTGGAAGGTACATCTTATTAAAGTTGTGCTATCTCCAGCTGAAAACAGATCTTGCCTTGTATACTGGCACCATGAGGTACAGCTTTCAGATATCTTTATAATGCACATAGATTAATTTTTGTTAGATGGGGTGGGCATAAAACAAAATTCAAATTTGGACCTCAGGTTTTTGGGGCTTTTCAGTACATGTGAGTGCATCAGCAATCTTATTAGGAAAATATTAGTTCTATTACAGTTTGTCCAAGTAGGCCCTCACAAAAAGATGCAGCACCTTCCAAAGTTGAATGAAAGAAGTCTACTTGGACAGGTGAATTGATTGGGCACCCAATTGAGGCCATACACCTTTTTGAGTCTTGAATTTGAATGTGACTATAAAAATCCCAAGGTGGAAGACATCATTCAGTTGAATAAAACACTGAAAAAGTTTAAAATAGAGCAAAGCATTTTGAATTTCCATCATTGGGAGATGTCAGCAGCATGAAACTTACTATTTTTAGTGTCGCTTCTCATGCAAATCTCTATGATGAGTTCTCAAGTGTGGGAGAGTTTATAATTTTTCTTTTGGGAATGAGAGAGGTAAAATGGATAGGAAGTTAAAAAGATCAGAAGAGTAGTAAAAAAAGTACCTTAGTAGCAGAAACTCATACACCTATTGTAGGGTAGATATGTCATTTTTCTTGGCAAACATATTAAAACATAGAACATGAAACATAGAACAGTACAGCACAGTACAAGCCCTTTGGCCCACAATGTTGTGCCAACCTACTTTCCTACTCAGATCAATCTACCCTGCATACCCTACATTTTACTATCCTCCATGTGCCTATCCAAGAGTAGCTTAAAAGTCTCTAAAGTATCTGGCTCCACTACCACTGCCGGCAGTGCATTCCACACACCCACCACTCTCTGTGTGAAGAAACTACCTCTGACATCTCCCCTATACCTTCCTCCAATCACCTTAAAATTATGCCCCCTCGTAATAGTCAGTTCAGTCCTGGGAAAAAGTCTCTGACTATCCACTCTATCTATGCCTCTCATCATCTTGTACACATATTGTAAGAAACTTTACAAGCCATTCAGTAGCAATACACATTGACTGCTATGCTGGTGATAAGTTACTCTGGGTATTACACATTCAACAAAATGCGTGAATGACAAACGATTGAGGGTTGATATTATAATTTTAAATCAGATGCTGAAAATCTCAAAATTGAAAAGAGTGGATAGCAGCAATCAGCTGTCTGATTGCTTTATGGAAAAAGAGCGATTTCTAAAAAATACTGGAGAAAGGTCATTTAGAACTCAAATCCTAACACACTAAAAATGCAGGAACATAGCATGTTTTCATTCCATCCAATATGTAGTCATTTTGTAATTTTTTGTTATTATTGTATATATTTATTTATTTTAAGAAAAGAAGGAAGGGATCACAGAGAAGCCAAATGGAATGTTGGCTTTTATTTAAAAGTAAATGGAGCATAAAAATAGATACGTTTTGCTACAACTATCCAAGGCACGATTCAGAACACAGGTGAAATACAATGAACAGTTTTACGCTCCTTACTGAAGGAAAGGTACTGGCATTAGAGGCAGTCCAGAGGAAGTTCATGAGGCTGATACCAGGTGTGGAAGGACTGTCTCATGAGGAGAAGTTGAGTGGTTGGGTCCATATTCATTGGAATTTAGAACCTGAGAGGCGACCTTATTAAAACATACAAGATTCTTATGAGACTTGACAAGGTAGATGTAAAGAGGTTGTTTCCCCTTGTGGCAGAGTCTAAGACCTGATGGCATAATCTCAAAGTAAGGGACCTCACATTTGAGACAGAGACAAGGAGTAATTTCTTCCCTCAAAGGGTAGTGAATCTGGGGAATTCTTTACCACAGAAGGCTGTTGAGGCTGGGTCATTAGGTATATTCAAGGCTGAGATAGACAGATTTTGGGGAATCAAGGTTAATAAGGAAAAGATAGGAAAGCAGTGTTGAGATAACAAGGTGTAGAACTGGATGAACACAGCAGGCCAAGCATCATCAGAGGAGCAGGAAGGCTGACGTTTTGGGCCTAGACCCTTCTTCAGAAATGGGGGAGGGGAAGGGGGTTCTGAAATAAATAGGGAGGGAGGGGGAGGCAGATAGAAGATGGATAGAGGAGAAGATAGGTGGAGAGGAGACAGACAGTCAAAGAGGTGGAGATGGAGCCAGTAAAGGTGAGTGTAGGTGGGGAGTTAGGGAGGAGATAGGTCAGTCCAGGGAGGACGGACAGGTCAAGGGGGCGGGATGAGGTTGGTCGGTAGGAGATGGAGGTGCGCCTTGAGGTGGGAGGAGGGGATAGGTGGGAGTAAGAACAGGTTAGGGAGGCAGGGACGAGCTGGACTGGATTTGGGATGCGGTAGGGGGAGGGGAGATTTTGAAACTTGTGAAATCC
>NW_025976670.1:0-577 GCF_021869965.1 Rhincodon typus | reverse complement strand
GTTGTTTATTGCGAACCGAGCGTAGGTGTTCTGCAAAGCGGTCCCCACGCCTCCGCTTGGTTTCCCCGATGTAGAGGAAGCCACACCGGGTACAGCGGATGCAGTATACCACATTGGCAGATGTGCAGGTGAACATCTGCTTGATGTGGAAAGTCTTCTTGGGGCCTGGGATGGGGGTGAGGGAGGAGGTATGGGGGCAGGTGTAGCCCTTTCTGCTGTTGCAGGGAAAAGTGCCGGGTGTGGTGGAGCTGGAGGGGAGTGTGGAGCGGACAAGGGAGTCACGGAGAGAGTGGTCCCTCCGGAAAGCAGATAAGGGTGGGGAGGGAATGATGTCTTTGGTGGTGGGGTCGGATTGCAGATGGCGGAAGTGTCGGAGGATGATGCGTTGGATCCGGAGGTTGGTGGGGTGGTATGTGAGGACGAGGGGGATTCTTTTTTGGTTATTATTGCGTGGACGGGGTGTGAAGGATGAGGTGCGGGAGATGTGGGAGACATGGTTGAGGGCGTTCTCGACCACCGAGGGGGGCACATTACGGTCCTTGAAAAACGAGGACAACTGAGATGTACGGGAGTGGAA
>NW_025976669.1:4972-7321 GCF_021869965.1 Rhincodon typus | reverse complement strand
TTCCTTGATCCTACCTGCTAAAGACTTCTCATGTCCCCTCCTGGCTCTTCTTAGCTCTCTCTTTAGGTCCTTCCTGGCTAACTTCTTGCTCTCTTAATTACCTGCTCTCCTTATATTCATCACGGGCCCTGTCCGATTTTAGCTTCCTAAATCTTACATATGATTCTTTTTCCCTTTTGACTAAATTCAAAACCTCCCTCGTTATCCAAGTGTCCCTTTCCTTGCCATCCTTGTCCTTCCTCCTTAGTAAAACATGACAGTGTTGAACTCTCATCCAGGTCTTTAAACAGTTCCCACAGTTTTAGAAAATGAAGATGGGCAAGTGGGTGAAGTGGCAGTGGGGGATCATATCAGGGATAGTGACCACAATTCAATTAGGTTTAATATTATTATGGAAAATGACAGAGATAAATCAGGAATAAACTTCTTTTAAACTGGAGGAAGGAAAATTTTAAAAAAACTGGGAAGTGATTTGTCCGAGATGGACTGGACAGGACTGCTAAAGGATAAATCAGTGGTAAAACAGTGAGACATGCTAAAATGTGAGATCCATTGACACAAAGCAGACATGTCCCCTCTGAAAATAAGAATGGTCCTGCCGCATCTAGAACCCCACGGTTATCTGGAAAAGTACAGAGGATCATTATTTAGGAAAAAAAATCTTATGATAGTCACAAAAAACTCAACAATGCAGACAACCTAGAGGAGTATAGAAAGTACAGGGATCAAGTAAATTAAAAAGGGAAATCAAAGAGACGGCTTGAAAAAGAATTAGCAAGCAAGATAAAGGAAAACCCAAAGATGTTTTATTAGTTTATAAAGAGCAAATGAATAGCTTACGAAAATGTGGGACCTATTAGAGATGAAAGGAACAGGTGTGAAGATGGGAGAGGATATAGGAAGAATTTTAATTGATTTTGTTTTGTGTCTGTATTCACAAAAGGAGATGATGTGGGTATAGTAATCCCAGAGAAGCAGTATGAAATATTGAACAAAATAATCATAAGATAGGAAGTGGTAGAGGAGTCAGGATCCTCAAAAGTGGCTATGTTGCCGAGCAAGGTTCGCCTGATGAAGGGTCGCGACCCAAAACTACAACTTTCCTGCCTCTCTGATGCTGCCTGGCCTGCTGTGTTCCTCCAGCTCTACACTACGTTATCTCTGACTCCAGCATCTGCAGTTCTTGCTATCTTCAGATGGATTGTTCCCTAGGGTGTTAAAGGTGGTCAGGGAGGAAATAGCAGATGCTCTGAGGATTATTTTCCAATCTTCACAAAACTAGGATGACTGGAAAAATGCAAATGTGGTTGTGTTGTTTAAAAAGGAAATGCCAAACAGTTAAATTAGTCTTCCTTTGGTGGTGGGTAAATTGTTAGAATCAATCCTGAGAAATGGGATAAATTGTCACTTAGAAAGGCACGGACTAGTCAGGGATAGTCAGCATGACTTTATTAAGGGAACATCATACCTTACAGATTTGATGAATTCTTTGAGGAAGTAACAAGGAGGATCGATGATGGTAGTGAACTGGATGTTGTCTACATGGATTTTAGTCAGGCATCTGACAAGGTCCCACATTGGCAGACTGGTCAAAAAAGTAAAATCCCATCGGATCCAGGGTAACACGTCAAATTGGCTTAGTAACAGGAAACAAACGGTAATGGTCAATGGCTGCCCTTACAAATGGAAAGCTGTTTTGGGGGGAGGGGTGTGGGGGGTGGAGAGAGCAACGGCCTTGTGGTGTTATCGCTGGGCTGTTAATCCAGTAGACCCAGGTAATGTTCTGGGGACCTGGGTTCGAATCCCACCACGGCAGATGGTGGAATTTGAATTCAATAAAATATCTGGAATTAAAAATCTAATGACGATCATGAATCCATTGTCAATTGTCGGGAAAAACCCATCTGGTTCACTAATGCCCTTTAGGGAAGGAAACTGCCATCCTTACCTGGTCTAGCCTACATGTGATTCCAGACCCACAGCAATGTAGTTGATTCTTAACTGCCCTCTGGGCAATTAGGGATGGGCAATAAATGCTGCCTCATCACATTAATGAATACTAAAATAAAAGGGATGTTCCACTGGGCTCAGTTTTGAGACTCCTGCTGTTTGGTTTATACATTTACGATTTGGACTTGAATGTGAGGGGTTGGAAGGGGTAGTGGGAGGTGGGGGAGGCACGATTGGGACATTTGCAGATCATACAGAAAGTGGCCGTGTAGAAGATAGCTGTAAGCTCCAAACTGATACAGATGGGTTGATGGAGTGGGCAGGAAAGTGGCAGATGGAGTTTGTCTCTGATAAGTGTGAGGTAATGCATTTAGAAAGTGTGAGGTAATGCATTTAGAA
>NW_025976669.1:2443-4962 GCF_021869965.1 Rhincodon typus | reverse complement strand
AAGTGTGAGGTAATACAGTAAAGGGGAATACACAATAAATGGGAATATACTGAGATGGGGAGATGAAGTGAGAGATCTGGCGTACTAGTGCACATGTCCCTAAAGGGTAGCAGTGCAGGGAGACTAAGGTTGGAAAGAAGGCATGTGGAACGCTCTCCTTCATTGGCAGAGGTAGAGAATACAAAAATATGGATATAATGATGAAACTGCGTAAGATACTGCTGAGGCTACAACTGGCGTATTGTGTGCAGCTCTGGTCGCCATATTACAGGAAGGACGTTATCGCTCTGGAGAGTGTGTGGAGAAGATTTACCAGAACGTTGGCAGGACAGAAGAACTGTAGCTCCGAGGAGAGGTTGGGATTGTTTTCGTTGGCCGAGGGGTGATATGATTGAGGTGTACAGAATTGTCAGGGGTAGAGATACTGTTGACAGGGGGAAGTTGTTTCCCTCAGCAGAGAGTTCAAAAAGCTGGCATCACAGATTCAAGTGAAGTGGCAGAAGGATTAGAAAGAACATGAGGTAAAACTTTTTTTTTGCAAAGAGGGTGATGGGTGCCTGGAATTTGTTACCCGAGTTGGTGATGGAGACAGAGACCTTAAACTCTTGTAAAAGGTACCTGGATCTGCACCTTCAGTGCTATAAGTTGCAAGGCTATGGGCCGTCTATGGGAAGATGAAATTAGAATGGGCACCTGGGTGTCTTTGGGCTGGCAAGGACAAGAGGGGCCAAATGGTGCCCTTCCATGTTGTATCATTCCCGTGGTTCTATGATTCAATAAGGTCATCTCTCATTCTTCTAAATGCCCAATCTACTCAACCTCTCCTGAGAGGACAGTGCCTCCACAGCTTGTGTTAACCCAGTGAGAACCTTCTCTGGATTGCCTCCAAAGCCACTTTTTCTTTCCTTGCATAAAGGGATCAAAAACGTTCGCAGCATTGGAGGAAAAAATGGAAACTGCTGGAAAAACTCAGCAAGCCTCTGGCAGCCATCTTTGGAGAGAAATCAGAGTTAATGTTTTGGGTCGAGCGACCCTTCAAAAGGATTGATGTGTAGTCTAACTGGTGCCTTTTATAGTTCTGGCAAAACCTCCTTACTTTTTTTCTGTTTTACTCTGTTTCAAATAACCATTCTTATTAGCTATTGGTACAAGGACTTGGGCATAGATAAGACTTAGAAGTATATCATTCAGCCAATTGAGTCTGCTCTGCCATCCAATGAGATTGTGGTTGAATTTGATGACGATGACGAAGATCGTGACTAATGTTTTCAGAACAAGTTGTTAAGGTGATATCAGGTAGAACTGCTTAAACATGGGTGGGGGATGGCAATGGAAATACAGGTGATGAATGATTTCAAAAGGAAACTGGATAGTAACTTGAGGGAAATAAACCAGCAGCAGCACAGGGAGAAACGGCAGAGGCGCAGGGAGAAATGGCAGAAACACGGGGACAATGAGCTTCCTCTACAGTGGGCCAGCATGCACTTGATGGGCTGGATGGGCTGAATGGTCTCCAATTGAGCCATAAATACCTTCAATTCAATGGGAGACAGGCCAGCAAGAATAGACCATAGAGGGACAGCGCAGGGAATGGTGTTAGAAACAGGAGCAGAAACCATTTCTCGCCACTTTCTGATTCGGGATCAGTAAGAGTTGAACCAGACATGTCCCAGTTCTCATTCATCATCTAGAGATGTGGAGGTGTCGAGAAGTGTCCTGGTTTAATTGGTCTTTTGAGCATCTGGTGATGCTGCAGGGTGAATCCAAGCTCTTGGTGCCTGGTCCACAGGAACCCAAAGGAACATAACACCAACAAGCACATGCCAATCCATCTCACGGGACAACAGAAGATCCCTCCACAAAGCAGCCATGAACAGCAAAACCCTGACCCCATGCTCCCCATTAGCAGCATGCTCCATTCATGTCACACAGCACGCTGGGCAATGCAACAACTAAAGAGGCAGTGGGTCCGAAGCACAATGGCACTGGGTCGGGCCCACAGCATGCAGCCAGTACCTGGATATCGTAAACTGGTTTAGAAGATGGGATAGCTGCAAACTGTCGGTAATCAAACTTCTTTTCTGACCAGGACTGTAAGGTACAGTAAAGAGGAGTGAGAACAGGATGCAGAAATATTCAAATAAATGCAAAATACTGCAGATGCAGAAATATCCAACATTGCTCTGTGGGTGTAATACACAGGAAAGATGCAATAACATAGGCAGTTGTGTCCACAGATAGACTGAGAAAGGCACCCGGCCACATCCCCACACCTGGTCACAGACAGGGAACAGACCTTTACTGAAACATAATACATCTGTCAGCTAAACTCAGGAGACACAGAACATCAAGTGACTGGGGGAGAGACGAGCTGAGGAAGAGAAGGACAGAGACAGACAGAGAGAGAAGGGACAGGGTTAGCTAGGAGACAAGGAGAGGGATTGCAGATTCATGGAGAGGCTTGTGGGGGTTGAAGAAGGGGGGGTCACCACAGGTGGAGGGGTGCAAGAGGGAGGGGC
>NW_025976669.1:0-2343 GCF_021869965.1 Rhincodon typus | reverse complement strand
AGGGGTCACCCCAGGGGAGTGGGAGGGGGTCAGGCCCACAAGGGAGAGGGGTCACCCCGGGGAGCAGCAAGGAGAGGCCAGCTGGGGGCAGAATTGGAGGAGCAGCTTGGGGGACACCAAGGTGGAGTTGGGGAGAGGTTAAAATGAGAGAGCAAGGGATTGTGGGTGGGCGAAGGGAGAGAGAGTGGTACAGGTGAGACAGCCATGCTGTGGGACAACAATGCTGAAGGAAGCAGTAATTTTATCAACATCTGAAAGTTATGGGTGTACTCACCAGCCTCCCAGGCGATGTGATGCTGCGAGGGCTGTGGTCTGGAATACAAACAGTTGAAGAGTCAGAGGGGATTGTTTACTAACTGGGAGTATGGTGTTGGCACTGTGAAACTGGCAGTGAAGTTACCCACAATATGGGGACAGCAAACTTGTGTGACTGCAGCTCGATGTGCACTAGTGTACCTCATGGATCACTGCTGGGGCCCTCACAGGTGATAAACAACATCGGTGGGTATTGTAAGTAAACTTGTGGATGGCACAAAGATTGGCCGGGTGGTTGACTGTGAGGGGGAGGTGTTAGGTTACAGGAGGATACAAACAGATTGGTCAGATGAATTTAACAATCTTTCAGTTGTTTCAGCGGCGGGAGTCCGGGAGGAAGCGCAAGGGCAGCCTGGGAAGGTGAGCTTTTCGATTATAACAGTCTTACCTCGCGTGACTCCATTTTTAGAGTAAGTGAGGTAATAGATTTGGGCGGTTGCTTTACCCGAAACACTACCTAGGTAGTGTCTCCCACCCATCCTCCTCCTCTAGCCAAAAAAAAAGGTTCTGAGCGCTGATTTGGTAAGGCTACTAGTTTTTTTTTTAATAGTCTGTTTGGGAATTCAGAACAGTGGGAATGGATGTTAGGGCAGTTGTATGCTCCTCCTGTAGAATGTGGGAGGTAAGGGTCACCACTAGTGTCCCCATTGACTTCATCTGCGGAAAGTGCACCCAACTCCAGCTCCTCGGAAACCGCTTGAGGGAACTGGAGCTGGAGCTGGAGCTGGAGCTGGAGCTGGAGCTGGATGAACTTCGGATCATTCGGGAGGCTGAGGGGGTAATTGAGAGGAGTTACATGGAGATAGTCACACCTCAGGTACAGGAAAAAAGTAGATGGGTTAGTCAGGGGACGGAAAGGGAACAGGCAGACAGTGCAGGGATCCCCCTGTGGCCGTTCCCCTCAAAAACAAGTATACCGTTTTGGATACTGTTGGGGGGGAAGACTTACCAGGGGTAAGCCATGGGGCACAGGTCTCTGGCACAGAGTCTGTCCCTGTTGCTCAGAAGGGAACGGGGGAGAGGAGGAGAGCATTAGTCATTGGGGACTCCATAGTTAGGGGGACAGATAGGAGATTCTGTGGGAATGAGAGAGACTCGCGGTTGGTGTTGCCTCCCAGGTGCCGGGGTCCGTGATGTCTCGGATCGTGTTTTCGGGATCCTTAAGGGGGAGGGGGAGCAGCCCCAAGTCGTGGTCCACATAGGCACCAACGACATAGGCAGGAAAAGGGATGGGGATGTAAGGCAGAAATTCAAGGAGCTAGGGTGGAAGTTTAGAGCCAGAACAAACAGAGTTGTTATCTCTGGTTTGTTACCCGTGCCACGTGCTAGCGAGGCAAGGAATAGGGAGAGAGAGCAGTTGAACACGTGGCTACAGGGATGGTGCAGGAGGGAGGGATTCAGATACCTGGATAATTGGGGCTCATTCTGGGGTAGGTGGGACCTCTACAAACGGGATGGTCTACACCTGAACCAGAGGGGTACCAATATCCTGGGGGTGAAATTTGCTAATGCTCTTCGGGAGGGTTTAAACTAATTCAGCAGTGGGATGGGAACCTGAATTGTAGTTCCAGTGTACAGGAGGTTGAGAGTAGTGAGGTCATGAATAAGGTTTCAAGGTCGCAGGAGCGTACCGGCAGGCAGGAAGGTGGTTTGAAGTGTGTCTACTTCAATGCCAGGAGCATCCGGAATAAGGTGGGTGAACTTGCAGCATGGGTTGGTACCTGGGACTTCGATGTTGCGGCCATTTCGGAGACATGGATAGAGCAGGGACAGGAATGGTTGTTGCAGGTTCCGGGGTTTAGATGTTTCAGTAAGATCAGGGAAGGTGGTAAAAGAGCGAGGGAACCGTGGTTTACTAAAGAAGTTGAATCTCTTGTCAAGAGGAAGAAGGAGGCTTATGTAGAGATGAGGCGTGAAGGCTCAGTTAGGGCGCTTGAGAGTTACAAGTTAGCCAGCAAGGGCCTAAAGAGAGAGCTAAGAGGAGCCAGGAGGGGACATGAGAAGTCTTTAGCAGGTAGGATCAAGGAA
>NW_025976668.1:0-7322 GCF_021869965.1 Rhincodon typus | reverse complement strand
TATTAACCCACTACCAGTGTGGCATTTCCTTACAATTGAACTACTGACAGTGCAGAACTCCAACAAAATGATCCTCCGAGTGTCGCACACACTCAATATTAGCCCTCCAACAGTGCAACACTCCCTCAGTGCTGACCGTCTGACATTGATACGCTGATAGTGTAGCAATCCCGTAATATTGACCCACTGACACTGCAGAACTCCCTCAATGTTGGCCTTCTGACAGTACTGCACTACTGATCCTTCGGCAGTGCAACGTTCCCTTGATATCAATCTTCTGACATTACAGCACTCCATCAGTACTAACGCTCTGAACGTGCAGTACTCTCTCAGGACTGATTCTGTGATATTTCAGCACTCCTACATCATTAACCCTCTGCCAGTGCAAAACTCCCTCATATCAAGCCTCCAACAGTGCACTATTTCCTTAATATTGGACCTCTGATTGTGTGATACTCCCTCAGTGTGAAACCCTGACAATGCAGCACTCCCTCAGAAATAACTCTCTGATTAAGCACTTCTTCTGTGCTAAATCTCTGAAAATGAAGCATTGTCTGATTACTGACCCTTTACAGTGCTGCATTGCCTCAGTACTCACTCACCAAAAGTGCAGCACTCCATTAATAGTGACCCTCTGACAGCGTGGCACTCCCATAATATTGGTCCACTGACAGTGCGGCAATCCCTTAATTCTGACCTGCTCGCTGTGCAGCACTGCCCTAATATCAAACCTGCAGCTCTATCAGAGGGTCTATCCTGAGCAAGTGCTCCACTGTCAGCAAGTCAATTCTGAGGCAGTGCCTCTATATCAGTTGGTCAATACAGAGGTAGTGCCCAAGGGGGTCAGAATTAAGGGAGTGCCTCACATTTAGAGGGTCATTACTGAGGGACAGCCTCATGAGCAGCGGGTCAGTACTGAGGGACTGCCTTATAGCCAGTGGGTCAGTTCTGAGGCAGTGCCTCAATGTAATAGATTTAGAAATGGGGTAGGAGGCACATGATTAGAAGGTCAGTAGAAAGCTATTGCAGCTCGATCAGAGGGTCCGTACTCAGCGAGTGCCTCATTGACAGAGGGTCCATACTGAGGTATTGAAGCGCTGTTAGAGGGTTAACACTGAGGGAGTGCTTCCTTGTCAGAGAATCAGAACTGAGAGAGTGCCTTATTGTCAGAGTCTCATTCCTGAGGGAGTGCCTCATTGTCAGAGTGACATAATCACATAGAACTCCCTCAATTCTAAACCTTAATATTGACCCTCTGAGAATGTGGCACTGCCTCAGCACCGACCTTCTGACAATGAGGCACTGCCTCAGGACTGACCCTCTGATAATGAGGTGATTCCTCAGTACTGAACCATTGACAATGTGACACCCCATGAGTATTGACTTTCTGATAATGGGGTTCTCCTCAAGTACTGACCCTCTGACGGTTCTGCGCTGCCTCAGTAGTGACCCTCTAAATGTCTGCCACTCCCTCAATTCTGACTTCCTTACAATGAGGCATTACCGCAATACTGACCGGGAAGGTGCCACTGCCTCAACATTGACAATATGACAATAAAGTACTCACTCTGGACTGACCATTCAACAATGACATACTGCCTCAGAAGTGACCCACTTACAACAAGGCAAACACTCAGTGCTGACCCACTGATAATGATGCTCTCCCTCAGTACTGAACCTCTGAGAGTGCTGCACTATCACAGGACTGACTCAATTCTGAACACCTTACAATGAGACACCGGCTCAGTATTGACCCTTTGATCATGAGGCACTGATTCAGTTCTGACCCTATTACATTGACAGCGCAGCTCTTCTTCATTGTTGACCCTCTGGCAGTGCAGAATTCCCGCATGACTGACCCTCCCACAGTGCAGCATACCTTTAGTACTGAACCTCTGATAGTGCAGCTCCCTTCATTACTATGTCTAACAGTGCAGCATTCTCTTAGTATTGACTCTCTGACAGTATTTAGGGGAGTGCTGCACTGTTGCAGAGTCGGTACTGAGGAAAAGCTGCATTGTCAGAAGGCAAATATTAATGGAGTGCTCGGGTCCATTTTGAAGGGGTTTTGCACTGTCGCCAAATCAACTCGGGTGGCGCGATCGCTCGGTAGTTCGCACTGCTGCCTCACAGCGTTAGGTGCCCACGTTCGATTCCACCCTTGGGCGACCGTCTGTGTGGAGTTTGCACATTTTTCGTATCTGTCAGGTTTCTGTGTTTTCTGGGTGCTCCGGTTTCCTCCCACAGTCCAAAGATATGAAGGCGAGGTGGATTGGCTATGCTAAATTGCCCATAGTGCCCAGGGATGTTCAGGTTTGGTGGCTTCGACATGGGAAATATCGAGGAATGGGTCTGGGAGAGATGTTCTGCAGAGGGGCGGTGTGGACTTGTTGGGCTGAATGGCCTGTTTCCACACTGTCCGGATTCTATGAATCAATGTTAAGGGAGTGCTGCACTGTCAGAGTGTCAAGGGGGAGAGAGTGCTGCCCTGTGGGAGGCCAGTACTGAAAGGGAGCCGCCCTGTCAGAAGGTCTATATTAAGGTAGTGCTGCACTGTCAGAAGGTCAATATTGAGGGAGTGCTCCAGTACCAGAGGGCCAACAGTAAGGGAGTCCCATTTCTCTCAAATGGCCTGGTCAAAGTGTCAGTCGTCAGGTTCGTGCTGAGGGAATACCGATATGTCAGAGGGTTAACATACGGCAGAAATGCACCATCAGAGGGTCAGTCATCAGTACTCCAGAGTGTATTGTACTGAGGGAGTGCCTCATAGTCAGAGGGTCAGCTCTCTGACAGTGCTTCTTTGTTAGTGTGCCACTCCCTTAACGCTGACCCTCTGACAATGCAGCTTTCCCTCACTACTGACCTGCTGACAGCGCAGCATTCTGTCATCATTGACCGTCTGACAGTGTAGCATATGCTTCATATTGACCCTCCGATATTGTGGTACTCCCTCAGTGATGATACTCTGACAGTGGAACATTCTCTCATTACTGACCCTTTGTTCTGCTGCTCTGCCTGAGCACTCACTCGCTAAAGTTGCAGTACTCCATTAATAGTTGCCCTCCGACAGTGCACCACTTCCTTAATATGGACCCTCTGATCGTGTCGCATTCTTTTCACATTTGCCTGCTCATAGTGCAGCACTCCCCTAATATCAAACTTCTGATGGTGAAATACTCCTTTAATATTGACCATCTGAGAGTGCAGCATTCCCTCAGTGCGAACCTCTGCCAGTGCAGTACTCCCTTATTATAGGACCACAAGCAGTGCAGCACTCCCTGAATATTGGCAATCGAGAATGCGGCATCCCATTAATATTGATCTGTTCGCAGGGCAGTACTCTCCTAATATCAAACCTCTATCAGAGGGTACGCACTGAGGGAGTGCCCCATTGTCAGTAGGTCAATTCTCAGGCAGTGCCACTTTGTCAGAGGGTTAATACTGAGGTAGTGACTCAGTTTAAGACGGTCAAAATGAAGGAAGGACCTCACAACACCGAGTCAGTACTGAGGTAGTGTAGCACTGTTAGAGGATCAGTTGAGGGAATGACTTATTGACAGTTGGTCAGTTCTGAGGCAGTGCCTCCATTTAATGGATTTAGAATTGAGGGAGGATGACATGATTAGAAGGTCAGTAGTAAGGTATTGCAGTCAGAGTGACGCTACTAAGGGAGTACATCATTGTCATAGGGTCTGAGCTGAAGTATTGAAGAACTGTCAGAGGCGAGGCACTGAGGGAGTGCTTCCTTGACAATGACTCCCTCTGCAGGGCTATCATGTCATTTCTGGAGAGTCAGTCTTGAAGGAGTCACCCACTGAGCGAGAATCAGTTCCGATGGAGGGCCCCATTATCAGAGGGTCAGTACTGAAGGAGTTGTAAGCGGGTCAATTCTGGAGCAGTGCCTCATTGTAAGGGTGTCAGAATTGAGGGTATGCCTCACGATTGAAGAGTCAGTACTGAGGTACTTCAGCTCCACCAGAGGGTCAGTTCTGAGGCAGTAACTCACGACTGGAGGGTCAGCCCTGAAATACTGCTACACTGTCAGACTGTCAGTTCTGAGGCAGTTTGTCTTTGTCAGAGTGTCTGTAGCTGTTCTGCAAAGCCGTCACCCAGTCTACACTTCATTTCCCTCATGAGATGCTGTCAGTGGGTCGATTGTGAGGCAGTGCCTCAATATAATGGGATCAGAATTCAGAGAATCACATTTAGAGGATCAAGACTGAGGACTGCAGCACTATCAGAGGGTAGGTCCTGAGGGAGGGCCTTATCGTCAGCGGGTCACTACAGAGGCAGTGACTCTTTGTAAGGGGGTCAGTCTGTTCTGAGGATTGTTACAGGGTCAACACTGAGGGAGTGCCTCATTGTCAGAGAGTCTGTTCTGAGGCAGTGCCTCAATGTAATGGGGATGGATTGAACGAAGGCCATATGATTAGTGGGTTATCTCTGAGGTATTGAAGCACTGTCAGACGATCAGAACCGTGGAGTGCATTATAGTCAGAGGGTCAATACCGATTCAATGGTCAAAATCGGGGGAGTGCCACACGATTAGAGAGTCAGTACTGAGGTATTGTAGCAGTGTCACAGGGTCAGAACTTTGGGAGTGCGTTATTGTCAGAGTTGCATGCTGAAACAGTGCCTCATTTAAGGGGGTCGGAATTGAGGAAGTTCATCATGTTGACAGGGTCATTACTGAGGAAGGGCCCCGTAATCAGCAGATCAGCATCGAGGGAGTGCCTTATTATCACGAGGTCAGTTCTGAGGCAGTGTCTCATTGTTAGAGGGTGAGCAGTAAGGTAGTGACTCGTTCTTCAAGGATCAATTCCGAAGCAGTCCCTCAATGTGATGGAGTCAGAATAGAGGGAGTGTCAAATGTCAGGGGCTCAATATTGAGGTATTGAAGAACTGTAAGAGTGTCAGCACTGAGGTAATGCAGCACTGTCAGAAGGTCAGAATGATGGGAATGCCTTATTGTCAACGGGTCAGTTCTAAGGGATTGCCTAATTGCAAAGGGATTAGAATTGATGGAGTTTAAATGGTCAATACTGAGGTAATGCAGCACTGTCAGAGGGTCGGGATTGAGTGAGGGACTCATTATGAAAGGGTCTGTACTGAAGGAGTACCTTATTGTCAGCCGGTCAGTTCTGAGGCAGTACCTCTTTGTCAGAGGATCTGTTCTGAGGGATTGCCTCATTGTCAGAGGATCTGGTGTGAGGCACTGCCTGGATGTAATAGGGTCAGAATTGTGGGAACGCAGCACGCTTATGGGGTCTGTACTGAAGTAGTGCAGCACTGCCAGAAGAGCCGTTTGGAGGCAGTCCCTTTTTGTCAGAGGGTCAGTACTGAAACAGTCCCTCATTCTAAGCGGGTCAGAATTGAGGGTATGCCACATGATGAGAGGATCAGTACTGAAGTAATGCAGTACTGTCAGAGGATCAGTACTGAGGGAGTGCCTCATTGTCAGAGGGTCAGTACTGAGATAATTAAACACTGTCAGTGGGACTCTGGGCTTCAGTACTGGAAGATGAGAGTAAAAAAGCATGAAAGTGATGCTAAACCTTTATAAAGTAGAGCTGTCAGCTCCAGTTGAGTACAGAGCGAAACCTGAACACCATATTTTAGGAAGGACATTAAGAGCCTGGAAACGGAGGCAAGGAAATTGAGCAGAATGACAGCAGCACCACATCCAGGAGGTGGAAGCTTACGTGGAAATTAGTGTACCTGCCTTTAAACTCAATTGCTTTAAAAGATAAAATGTGAAAGTGTTCTGGATAGTGAGATGGGCTTCAGATTGGTTTCACAGGTCGGTGCAACATCGAGGGTCGAAGGGCCTGTGCTGCGCTGCAATGTTCTATGTAATGTTCTATGTTCTATGCTGTTGAAAGGGGGAGACAGGAATGTGGGCTAAAAGGTCATGACAAAGTTACAGGGTGAGGGAGATTAAAGATGAAATTCACCATTGAACACAAAGCAAAGGCAAAGGTAACGAAAACAGAAGCTGTTGGAAAAGTTCAGCAGGTCTGGCAGCATCTGTGGAGGCAAAAAAAACAGAGTTAAAGTTCCAGGTCCTGTGACCCTTCCACAGAACACAACGGCAGTGGTAATGGTTGTTGAGAAGAGACAAAACATTGGTTTACATTCAATAGTGAGCTCAACAGTTTTTGACCCATTCTCACAGTCCTCTAATTGGATATACTTTCCCCCAGCGATTGCATCCTGTCTTCATGCTGTATTTCATTTTCAATCAGATCTTCATTCTATCATTAACACCTGCTCTGGAGCAATGCTTTGTCTCTCCTCTACAACTTTTACCACCCTCTTTCCCCTATTATACGTTGGCACACTTTGATCTGCAAACCCCCTCACTCTCTAATTTACGCTAATAACGCCTTCTGTTCCATGTATTTCTCTATCCCCTTTCGACAGGATCATATCCACCAAATTTCCACTTCACTTCAGTTGGAAAACGTTTCACTGGACTCAAAACAGTAACTTCCTCTTTCCACAGAGGGGGGCGGGGTCGTCGGTGCATAGGGAGGGGCCGCATTATCGAGGGGGGGCGGTGCGGGGAACGGTGTGGGTGCTGACGGTGACGGTTCAGAATTTGAAAACAAGAGACCTCGCGCTTGCGGGGGCGTGCACCTATATTCACCTCCGCTGGTGCTCTTTCCTCGGTGTGGGCGTGGTCGTGGTCGTGGTCTGGCTTCAGAACATAAGAACTGGGAGCAGCAGTAGGTCATCCGGCCCTTCGAACCTGCTCCGCCATTCAATAAGATCATGGCTGATCTTTTTGTGGACTCAGATCCACTTACCCGCGTTCTCACCGTATCCCTTGATTCCTTCATTGTTCAAAAACATATCAACCTTACGTTTAAAAACGTTTACTGAAGTAGCATCAACTACTTCACTGGGCAAGGAGATTCATAGATTAACAACCCTCTGGGTGGAGAATTTCCTTCTCAATTCAGTCTTTCCCCTGCCTCCGCTGATTGGAGCAACCACACGTCATGGGCGTCGCCCCGGTTCTCAAGGGCGAGACTCTGTCGTTCGTAGGCGGGGCTCATGCACAGACCTTGTCATCTGATTGGTTAAACTGTAGCGCCCGCCCCCTTTTGCTCACGTGTAGTTTGGACACGGACACGTGGTCACATGGTTCCCAGTTACTAATTAGTGGCCGAACATCTGGTCTTCCTTCGTCCATAATTCGTTCCTTTTAACCTGGTGCACACCTGAGGTTGGAAGGCTGTTTCTGGGTATACCATCGTTGTTGAGCCTTGAACGAAGTCTTCCGTGAGGCTTGTTCCTCAGT
The DNA here is from genome assembly GCF_021869965.1 of Rhincodon typus. NCBI lineage: Eukaryota > Metazoa > Chordata > Chondrichthyes > Orectolobiformes > Rhincodontidae > Rhincodon > Rhincodon typus. The sequence goes on along the minus strand of NW_025976668.1, from coordinate 16 downwards.
CTTGGCTCTGTATGTT
>NW_025976667.1:0-7322 GCF_021869965.1 Rhincodon typus | reverse complement strand
ACTGCTCCTTGAAGAACTCAGCAAAGTGACGCAGGGCAACATCATCCTGGTCAAAGCAAGAGAACTGCAAATAGAGGGAGTAGAAAGAGAGAGGTCAGGCATCACCTATGGATCATTGGAAGATAATACCAGTGGTTAAGTTACCCGCTATCAAATACTGTGCATCCAATTAAGAGGCTCACATTTTGAGCCAGCAACTGTTATTAGTTCTTTATAGTGTTGGCAATTCTGATGAAGTACCTAATCAGAGGTATATGATTCAACTAGAAGATGAGATGGTGCCAATATTTGAGTTCATTTTAAATGCTCAAATATTGACATGGATGTTACCAAAACAGGAATGCTCTAATGTTAAAGAGAGGCTGGGATTTCACCACCCCACCCCAACTACTCCAAAAAAAAAAGTAGGAAATTGAGGAGTAACAAAAATTTAATAAAATCTGAGGAGCATTGATAAATTGAATAGTCGAGGTCATTTCCCCACTGTAGTGGAGTCAAAAAACTAAAGGGCATAGGTTTAATGTGAGGAAGGGGTTGATTTAAAGAAGGACCTGAGGGGCAACTTCCCTATGCACCACAACCCTCACTCCAACTCATGGAGTTTGCATGAGCAATTTGGGCTGAAGCATTGGTTTGTGATCTATGACAGCCTAAAATTCACTTCAGGCAAAGCCTTAGTGGCCAAGAACAAAATCTTCCACATTCAACACTGTGGGTTAATCACACAGATCAACAGGGCAGGACATGCTGCATACTATTCAATTAGAAGCCAGAAAACCTGATCAGAACCAACATGAAAACTGGATTCCTTTCATGTTGGCCAGGTTTATGCATCATACTCCTTCAGTTACAAGAAAGCAACCTTACTAGAAGCCAGTTCCTGGGATTTGAATGAGCACACCCCACAACAACCAGCAGGAACAGTACTGTAATAATTCACTGAGTGTGACAACAATATCCTAAAGCCAATTCATAAACCTATGGAAATTCTATTTCAATGTAGTGTTGCCTCATTATTGGTTGAAGAAACTGGGACTGTTCTTGGAGATATCAGGTAGATGTTTTCAAAACAATGGAGAGCAGCCTGGATGGATTGGCTAGGGAGATACTGTTCCACTCAAATGGGCACACATTTAAAGTAATATGGCCAAAGGAATAAGGGTCCAGTGCAGAAATCTTTCCTGCAGCAGTTAGGGTATGGAATGCAACACCTGCAAGTGTTGCCAGCACATTCAGGAGGGAATCAGATTGTTATTTGGATTAAAATAGCTTTGTACAAGGTCTAGGTAGGGAAAGCAAGAGACTGGGAATAGATTAGGCTTCTTGAACCAGCGAATGCAATATCGTGGGCTGAATAGTCTATTTCTGTACACTAGAAGTTTTAATTTGTTACCTTTGCAATTTCCTGCTTTGGTTGACAGGCTTTACCAAGACATTTAATGTCAATAAACTGGGATTTATGGTTCTCATCTTTCAGTGGTACAAAGTGAAGGACTGATATGCCTATACAGATCCTAGAGAGGGTAAACAATGGGACCAAACCCTCTTCTGCTAGGTCAGGGGGGCCACACTGTTCCAACGTGTCGTACAATGGAACCTCAGGTATTGCCAGATTTGGACAATCCATTACATTGTGAAAGCTTTCACGAAAGCACTCAGTGAATTTACACATGGAAACAAAATAAAAAAGGTCAAATTTCAGGCAGAGTCCATGATAACAAGCCATGGAATTGGAAAATTGAAGGGGGAAAAATGGTTTGACATCTAGAGCACAAGCAAAACAGCAAGGCAAATCAGAGCAGATGCAAAGAGAATCCAAAGATGGCAGCTCACTATATTTTAAATATCCTGGCTTTTAGGATTGTTGACTGATGATTCGTTAGTCCAATGAATTATTAGAAGCACAACAAAAGCCCCTTCCTATAACACCTCAGCAGGGGAGTAAGTGGTAGAAGTAGGAAACTGAGTGATGTTTATAATTGACAAACCCAGCCAGCATTCAGTTCAGAGATAATGCCAGTTAATTAGCTTTTCCTTCCCTCAGGGTCAGATTAGAGAGGGGAGTGTCATGAATCTCCTAAATAGCTAACTTGAAGTTATCACTTCATACAAGACATTCCACTTCAGGAAGTGTCAGCACACAGACTTACCACTTAAAATAAATGAAAGCCTAAATCATATTCCAAAAGTTTGCCATTAAGCATTCATCCTGTTAAACTGTAGTTTTTCCCCCATTAAAGCTGAAAATAAAAAGATACAAGAGAGCACACGTGAGACAGGCAACATCCATGGAAGGAGAGCAATCTAATGTTTCAAGTCTGGATGAATCAGCTGAAGTGAAGCATGGAGGGGGACAGTATTAATGTAACATCTGAAGGGAGGCATCCAAGTGGAGAGCAGATGTTGATATTTCAGATTAAGTAATTGGAATGAGAAAAAAGCAGAATAATAAGGCATCCAGTTCCCATATGGAAAGAACAGATAGTCCAACTAGAGTTGGTGGACAGACAGGGAGGACAGACATGGTGACAGAATACAACAAGTAAAGCCAAAAAGGGGAGAAATGGAGGAAGAGAGGTCACAATCTGAAGGATATTGTTCTTCCAGTTTACATTATGATTCACTGGAGCATTGCAGCTTAGAAAGAACAGACAAGTGGGCACACAAGAAATACACTGTTAAAATGAATGTAAGGATCACACTTGCACATGGACAGGAGATATATCTGATCTGAAGAGTCATCCAGATTCAGAACATTAGCTAGCCCTCCCTCCATGAACACTTCTTAACCCACTGTGATTTCTAAACTATTTTCAGTGGAAATTCCACCATCTGCATTGATTTGCTCATACTCTCCATTACAATTACTTGTACTGGAAGATAAGTGGGATGTTAAAAAATGACAAAAACCAAGTTTGACATTTAAACACTCAAATGCCAGTGCAGAGTAGGGATCTGACTTCTAGCAAACATTTCACTGGATTAGTTCTCAGGAGGACCATAGAAATGCATCCCCAACTAAACCATTAGCATGAAGGTACTATCCACTCACATTAAAAAGGAGCAATCCTCATTTTAACTGAAAACCCAAAACACATCAATCTCACCATGGAGAGATAAACATAGGAGGAAAACAGCTCTAGGTTGATCTGCTTGTTAACAGCATCCTCAACATCCTTCTGGTAGTTCTGACACACTTGGGAAGCCATCTTCACTATCACCTAGACAACTCTAGAACTTAGCCTCTCTACCACAAACTCATGTATTTATACTCCTGGGACATCCTGCACTCAACCAGGGAATGACATCACCAATGATGATTGACAATCCCTGATAGCCAATCAGGAATCTCCCATCAATCCAGGCACTAATTTAAGACAGCGAATGGTGTGTAACAGCCAGAGCCAATTAGATTCAGATGATTTGGATATTGCAAACAGAGAAGGACATTCAAACACTCAAGCCTATTTCACCATTCAGTTGGATCTTGGTTGGCTTGTATTTTAAGTCTATGTAACCCACCTTTCTTCCACATCCTTGTTACACCCTTTACTTTAACAAATGGTCATTAATCTCGGTTTGAAATGTTCAATTATTGAGTCAATGTTCAGTTAAGGTTTTCTTAGAGCGATGTCCAGATTTGTGGTATTCTTTGTGTGGGAAGTGAAGAAAACCTATATGCACATCTCTCACTTCCTTCACCGAGGTCATTTCTAAACGTGACTCTCAGGTCCATGTACAGGTTCCTGGGGAAAGATGGCCATAGCTTTGCTATTCAAAGTAGATAGCCATTAGCTCTCCTCTATCTCCTACACTCTTACCAATTCCAAACCATTTCTGAAGGTTTACTCCACATGCTTCACTTTCTTACAATTATGTTATGGACCCTTGTCTGTAATGGAATTTAGTTACTGTGACTTTCCTCAAGTGGAAAATATTATAATTCTCTAAAACAGAGTTTCCCAATATATCTGTGGGAGTTCAACCCTGGAGACAACATTGAGCCTAAATGCATCTGTGTTCGCCCATCTCTCGTTGAATTGATACATCTCTCATCAGGTCCAGAAGAGATCAGTGATACTGATATTAATCACAACAGTTGTAGGATATTAAATAAATAGTGAAAGAACCATGGATACTGTGAATTGGACACAAAAATAGAAATTTCTGGAAAAGCTCAGCAGATCTGGCAACATCTATGGAGAGAAATCAGAGATAACATTTTGTGTCCGATGACAATAGCTCAGAACTTCCTCCATTCTGTGGAAGGATCACTGGAAACTGAAATGTTAATTCTGATTTCGCAATTGAAAGCTATTGACCTGCACTAGATAGTTTGCAGTCAATCTGTGAATCAAACAATTTGGTGAAATGGAAAGTGCATCGATGAGATGCCTTGACCAGAATTCTACTGCTCCCATCGCCATCAAGTTCCGAGCAGACCTCTTTCTCGCCAACGACAAACATCACCAAGTTCTGTTCTTTTTGCAAATGTTCACTTTATTTTGAGAGGTATTTGTGAGACAAGATTTAACATTTGAAACTTGGAGAGTCTTGGGATGTAACTTGAGCCTTTCTGCTTTTATTCATCCAACACGTTGTATCGCCCTTGGACAGTGTAGGTACAGGTAATAGTTCCCAACATTTGGCAACTCTCGTGAGAGGCGTCTTAAAGTGGTCAATGCTCAACCACATAAACACATTAAAACAAGCCTCGTTTCAGTATTTTGTGATCAGTAGGAGTTGGAACGTAACCAGTCAGCTGTTTGACCACTGAAACAAGACCATGTCTAATGTGGTCACAACAACTATACTATTTATCACTCATCAGGAGAGGGCTTGCCAGAGCAGAGATAGAGATCCCAAGGGAGGACACGAGCTGAAATTGATGGAATTGTGAGTTCAGAGGCAGCTATGATGGAGTTGGTGCTGTAACAGCTGTACTCCTGCTCTCAGCTCTCTCTATGACAATTTAAGCCTCAAAACAAGGGTGATGATAGCCTGCTGTTACACACTACCAATTTTTAGTCACTAACAATACTCATTCACAGCTACTCACCCTCCTCGACAGATCATTATCAATTCCTTTGTCCATCGAACTCCTCTTCTCTGTCTTTGGGTTCTATCCTTTATCGTATCGTTTACTCCATACCCCATCCCCCTCCCTATCTTCTGCATATGAACTGATATTTTCCAAACTACCGAAAGTTCTGAGGAAGGGTCACTGGACCTGAAACGTTAGCTCTGATTTTTTCTTCACAGATGCTGACAGACCTGCTGCACTTTTCCAGCAACTTCTGTGTTTGTTGTTGATGGTGGGGAAGTGTTTGGAAAGCACCAAATGTAGGAAATAATTGTGGAGCATTTACATCCAGGGGCTATATTTATTTCCTGGGCAAGAGTATATCAGGCCACCACGGACCTGAGAACTGCAAGAAACTTTTTCAATAATCTGGTGGAATTGAAGAGATATTGTGACATTTCTGGTTCCTGTAAACAATCAGCTGAACCCCACCTACTCGTGTCAAAATTTGATCTCTACTGAGAGAGATTCTTCATGAGCAATGTTCAGAATCATTTTGATGGATACTTTCAATTCTTCAACCTGTCAGTGCAAAGAAAGTTTTCATTTTAAACAGGTGACCTGTTACACTAATCTCTCCCAAGAGCGAACATCCTCCCCACTCCCTATCAACAGCCCTCAATCAAGTCCCTGTTGCTCACCAAGAATTGACAGATACAAGCTGGTCTTTAGCATCATCAAGACCAACCAATTCCAAATAATCTGGGAAACCTGATTGTAACAGCTTATGCAGTACTTGCTTTCAGGAAAGGGGATGAATACCATGCTCAGCTGTGGAATCACCAATACCCTGTAGATCTGAAGCATACCTTGTATCCCATTGCATACAACATGTCTTTAGTTTTTCCCCCTGCTGGGAATGGGATCATCCTTAGTGACAAGGAAATACAAAAAGAAATTGCCCTGACACTATTTGAGACAAGTATTAAGGACATTTTAACTTTCACTTTTAAAGAGTAAAGACTATTTGTCTTTCAATAGAATGTGAGCAGAACTCTACCCTGTATCTAGCCTGGCAACATCCTTGTCTTGGGAGTATTTGATGCAAATGCCCAAGCAGCTTTCTCTTGCTAGAAGCGAGTAGAGGGAGTTTTATTCCCTATCTAACCCGCTGCTCCAGTTCAGTAATAGTTTCCAAATGGCATGCTAGGTAGTGTTGAAATAGACCATGATTGTGAATATGCGCCATTGCAGTGGTAGAAGCCCCATTTACACAGCAAACAGACTGTGCTCCGAATTGGCACTTACCACCCGCCCCAAAAGCCCCATGCTGTTGCAATGTAGCTTGGAGAGGTCAGTAACAGCAGATCATGTTTAGGGAGCAGTGAGGAATCTGGACGTGGGTTTCCTCTGGGTGCTCCAGTCTCCTCCCACAGTCCAAAGATGTGCAGGCTGGGTGGATTGGCCATGCTAAATTGCCCATTGTGCTCAGGAATGTTTAGATTAGGGCAATGTTCTGAGGGTTGGCGTGAAGGGCCTGTTTCCACACTCTAGGGATTGTATGATTCTATGATCTGGATCAATGATTATACAATGAGCTAAACAGCAATAGGTCAGTTTGACAGATATTTATTTTTATATCCAGGAAGAGAAAGCAGGACAGGTTTACATTTCAACTTCATTCAGAGCACTAAAGTGTTCCCAAACTCATCAGCTCAGGGTGAGCCTGTCAAACAGGTACTCTCCCATGCCATTCTCAGGGGCTCCCAGTCTCTTCAGGTTGGTGATGTGATCTCCCAGCTTCTTGATCATCTTCACTTGCTCATCCAAGTAGTACCTCTCCAGGAAGTCACACAGCTGGAGAGAAACAAAAAGAGGAATCAGTTCAGAGAGACACAATTGGATTGATCTTTCTTGGGGTTTCTATTATTTATGGATGGCTAGAGCAGTTGGCTATCTCCAAGAACAGGCTGGAAACTGCCTCCCCAGCTACAAGTATTACAGAAGGCAGAGCAAAGCTGACTTGCACACAAGTGCCAAGCTAATCCATTTAACTGGAAACAAACCCCATAACAATTTACACCCCAGGTACCTCAACATCAGTAGCAAATCAGATTGGTCACTGAGACAAGTGGTGTTTGCTCCAAAACAAAACCTTACGTGGACCTTGGCCAATATGCAGTGCAGGGCAGATTCCAGTATCACTGTCAATGATGAAGGTTCGTCAGGAACTCACGTGAGGGTCCGTGTTACCAGAGGCAAGTTTGTGCAGATCCAGCAGACTCTGGTTCACATCCTT
>NW_025976666.1:0-7322 GCF_021869965.1 Rhincodon typus | reverse complement strand
CTCTCCGTGACTCCCTTGTCCGCTCCACACTCCCCTCCAGCCCCACCACACCCGGCACTTTTCCCTGCAACCGCAGGAAGTGCTACACCTATCCCTACACATCGCCCCTTCACCCCCATCCCAGGCCCCAAGAAGACCTTCCACATCAAGCAGATGTTCACCTGCACATCTGCTAATGTGGTATATGTATCTGCTGTTCCAGATGAGGCCTCCTCTACATCGGGGAAACCAAGCGGAGGCTTGGGGACTGCTTTGCGGAACACCTACGCTCGGTTTGCATAAAACAACTGCACCTCCCAGTTGCAAACCATTTCAACTCCCCATCCCACTCCTTAGACAACATGTCCATCCTGGGCCTCCTGCAGTGCCACAACGAAGCCACCCGAAGGTTGCAGGAACAGCAACTCATATTTGGCTTGGGAACCCTGCAGCCCAATGGTATCTATGTGGGCTTCACAAGCTTCAAAATCTTCCCTTCCCCAACCGCATCCCAAAACCAGCCCAGCATGTCCCCGCCTCCCTAACCTGTCCTTCCTCCCACCTATCCCGTCCTCTCACCTCAAGCCCCACCCCCATCTCCTACCTACTAGCCTCATCCGGCCCCCTGGACCTGTCCATCCTCCCTGGATTGACCTATCCCCTCCCTAGCTCCCCACCTACACTCACCTTTACTGGGTCCACCCCCGCCTCTTTGACCTGTCTGTTTCCTCTCCACTGATCCTCTCCTTTTGTCCATCTTCTATCCACCTCCCCCTCTCTCCCTATTTATTTCAGAATCCCCTTCCCCTCCCCCATTTCTGAAGAAGGGTCTAGGCCCGAAATGTCAGCTTTCCTGCTCCTCTGATGCTGCTTGGCCTGCTGGGTTCATCCAGCTCTACACCTTGTTATCTCAGATTGTAAATATGGTTGTTTTAACCATATGACGTCATTTTTCCAAAGCATGGGAGTGAATTGGGCTTACACATCCTGTTTTGCCAGTGAAGTTCTTTGTTGTAGAGTGAACCATTCAATTCAAATGTTTCTTTGAACACCTGTCAGAAAGGGCACTGTTTTGATGGTTCTATGGCCCAGAGTGAAGTAGAAAGATTGAAACAATTGAGTGGTCTTTTTGTTCTGTTAACAGTTCATCCTCAACAAAGGGCCTTATGAATTTCACAAGTAGCTGTTGTTGTACAAAATATGTGCCATTTCTGAAAGGGTTATGTGTTTAGTTTTGTGTTGCATTGAGCCCCACCCATTTTGTTGACATCATACACATTCTTTTGGATGGAGTCAGTAAATTCTACGCTACACTTGGCAGGGAACAGATGTATCCTGTACAGCTTTACAGATTATGCCTGACTGGTGATGTAGTTGTATTTATTGCTATTTATTATGCAATAAATCACCTTGTTAACAAGAATACTAACTCTGTAAGGACTCTATGATGGTGTATACTCTGCCACTGATCATTAGTCAGGCCGCAAACAAAGTTTTTCAATAAGAGGATTGATGGCAGCAAACAAACTTAAATAAGTCTTAACTCTGAGCCACACAGTTGAAGAAGTGGCACATATATCATAATGTGCCTGCAGTGACAGTCAGGCAATAGTTGTACAATCAGAGTAACGTGAATGTTCATATTTTAATTAGGTATTTGATTTGAGTTTAATGTCTGTCTGGAGCCGATATTGACAAAGTCACGTGATGTGTTGTCTGCTACTTTAAAAGCAGATATGTTCATTTTAAAAACATAGCTTTAAAGTTTGTAATTTCTTCATTCTTGTACTGGGCATAACTATGTTAATTTATACATTTAAGATAATGATTTAGATTAGTTAGACTTGTTTTATGTAAAATTCACTTGGTTTATTTATTGACTTTAAGTAACTTGTTAGATGTATAAAATAAAGGTGTGCTCTATCTGCAGCTGGATGAATTTGTGGAGAACAATATAATCCCAGACAACCATATTTGCAGCAAATGTGAACCAACTTTCTCAATGGCAGAAGAAGCTCAATAGTGTCAATAAGGCTGACTTCTGTTCCACTTTCAGCATAGCAATAGATTGTATCTAAATTGCACAGAGAGGCAATATTACATACAGAAGTTAAATATTAAGATGCAATGTTGATTTGACTCAGCTAGTAGTTCTCCCAATCCTGGCCACAGTCTGATTTGAGCACCAAATTTTGAATGCAATTCCATTGCCCCACCAGAGGAGTGTCAAACTGCTGTTTTTAAGATAAGACTTTGTTTGTTTGGTATGAAACGTGATGAAAAGGAGGAACCATTCTGAAATTTGTCCCGAAATACCCATATATTGCAGCCTGAGCTTGAGTTTGATTTGAAATTCTGTGCTGCTACTCGAGGAACAGTAGGAGAATTTTCCTAGTGTCTTAGCCAGCATTTCTCACTCAATCATCACCTTACAAAACAATAAACAGACTATTCATCTCATGTGCATTTTTGTCATCTTACTGTTTACTGGTCTGAAGTCTATTGCCCTCCAAAAGTTTATTCTTTGGATGTGATGACCTTGAGACATTTTGTGGACTTAATTTGTATCTATATTGAACCAGACTCTTTCTTACCTGTACTACTAAACAAGACACCTTAATAATTAATGGGAATAGTTCTTTTAAAAACTATCACATGTGCTGGATAGATACATGAAGGAGAAAATATGTTTCACTTGTTCACAGAGCCAGCAGAGTCATGATGGATTGACTAGTTTCCTTCAGTCTGGATAATACTACGATAGTGCTGTGATATTAAGAACAAAAACAGAATAGTTTTACTGGAGCAAATTTCAAAATGATTAGGAACAAAATGTATTTATCTAATAACAATCAATAACTGAGCTATAATAGCCTATCACATATCCATCCTTGAGGCACAGCAACAGCAACTAGTTGTATTTTTATGGCACTTTCAACGTTACAAAACTTCTCAAACACCGACTCAGCAGCTTTTTAAAGGCAAATTTGACAATGAAAGGGATACTAGGGCAAGATCAAAAGCTTGGTTAAAGTGATAAGTTCTAAGGAACATGTTAAGAGAAAATTGACATAGAGAGATTTAAAAAGGGAACTTTGGCGTGTAAGGCCTTCTCAGCTGAAGGCATAGCTGTCAATGGTGGAACAATCAAAATCAGGATTCTCCTGAGGTCAAAATTGGAGAAGCGCCTACATCTCAGGGTTGCTGTGCTGGAGGAGATTTACATAGATAGTGAGATACGAAGCCATGTAGGAATTTGAGAACTGGGGTGAGGGTTTTAAAATAAAGACATTACTGATCTGGGAGCCAGTGTAGGCCAATGAGCTTAGGGTTGATAGATGGACGTAACTTCGTGTGAGTAAGAATATAGGCAGCAGAGTTTTGTATGAACTCAAAGTTATGACGTAAGAAATTGCACAGTGTAAGCTTTTTGGATAGTCAGTATTGTATTTCTTGTGGCGTAGGTGTGATTTCAGGGTTGGCCCTCATGCTGTTATGTTGCTGTCAGCTACAGCTGACATTATATCAATCTCATCTTGTTTCTACTTTCATCATAACTGTGTTTGAATAAGTAGCATATTTCTTGGATGCCTCATTTTCAGCCAATATAGTCATTAATATACTTTTTAATTGAATAGATGTGTGAGCAACCTATATTGGAAGAAAACTAATGAAGCTGCTCATTAGTACATTTTAAGCAAATTCAAGGCAAAGAAAGAAGTTTATTTTCTTCTTGCTTAAATCTTCTTTTAATCTTCAAGGCTAATTTTAGCCTCTTTATCAATCCTAATCAGACACCATGTTGCTATGTTTCCTATTTGTTCTCTTCTTTCTCTCCACACAAAGAGGGCATTTTAGCTTGCAGACATCTCCTATATTTTTCAAACCAATCCACGAGGAGGCAATCTTGATTGATGTAGAACTGTCACCACTTGAACCCGCCTTACTCGAGCATATGAAAGTTATGCAAGTGGCCCTTTGAAAGGGTGATACAGTAATTGTTTGGAATAGAATGCAATTTGTACTAATGTGCCTCCTGGCTTGCTATTGACATGTGACCTCTACCATGAGTTACTGACTGGAGACTGCCATCTTGCAGCCAGTTTATATTGCCTGTCCTTAGATGCAAAGTGGTCAAAGAAGGTTCATGCTCAATGCTTTCAACACTAACAGCTGTTTAAAGATTGGTTTCCAGCAAGTATGGGTATTATTTTAGTGGAGAGCTTTAGTCAGTGGTTCTGATTTCAAAGATCCCTTGCTAACACTTACGTCCAAGGAATGCTGCAATGTTCCAACAAAGTGCAATGCAAGCTTGAGGAACAACTCATTTTTAAACTTAGACACATTACAGCCTCGAGGTCTCAATATTGAATTCAATAGATTCAGAAACTAATGATATTATGTCTGTTATGTATTTTCTGACATTTTGTCTGCCCTCCACCTCCCAACATCCCCACCCCCAAAAGTCTTGTTTATATATCCTTTTACTTTGCTCTTGGTATAAGGATCCATTCCCTCCCATTAATACGTCAATTTACACCAATTTTACATGGCTTTTCTCTATCTTCACCATTAACAACCACTTTGTCTTATACACTGGCCCTCTGTTAAAAGTATGTAAAAAATCATTTTTCCAACACCTTTTCAGTTTTGCAGAAAAATCATACCAGACTCAATGTTAACTCTTGTTCTGTCTTCATAGATGCTGCAAGACCTACTGAGTTTCTTCAGCATTCTGTGTTTGTATCACTAAATCAATTCTGATTAAGCAGGCCATCCACAAAGCACCCTATAGCTATCACATCTCTCAAATAGCCTGTATGGAGAGTGAGGGATTAATCACTCCTTTCATAATATGTAGGTGTCATCAATTCTAATCTGAAACTTTTACTACTTTGTTTTACTTTCTATACTAGAAAATCAGCTTATGATGCAGCAGATGTGTATTTTCTATTGTTTCAGGTTTTTTTTACTCATTTGTGGGATGTGGGCATTGCTGGCTGGCCAGCATTTATTGCCTGTCCTTAGCTGCCATTGAGAAAGTGATGGTGAGCTGCCTTCTGGAACTGCTGCAGTCCCGTAGCTGTTGGTTGACCCACAATGCCTTCACAGAAGGAATTCCAGGTGATAGTGAAGGAACAGTGATAAATTTCCCAGTCAGGATGATGAGTGGCTTGGCGGGAACTCGAAGGTGGTGGTGGTATTCCCATATATCTGCTGCCCTTGTCCTCCTAGATGGACGTGGTCCTGGGTTTGGAAGATGCAATTTGAGGATCTTTGGTGAATTTCTGCAGTGCATCTCATAGATTCAGGCTGTCCCTTGACTAGTCTGTGAGACAGCTCTCCCAATTCTGTCATTAGCCCCCAGATATTAATAAGGAGGACTTTGCAGGGTTGACAGGGCTGTTTCTGCCATTGTCTTTTCTGTTGCCTAAGTTGATGCCAGGTGATCCTTCCGGTTTCATTGCTTTGAGACTTTGTAGCCATTGGTACAACTGAATAGCTTGCTAGGCCATTTCAGAGAGCAGATAAACACATTTTATGTTTGTATGATGTCCTTCTTGCTAGTCAGGAAGCTGTATCCCATCTAAAATAAACCAGTCCATATGGGTGTTTAGGCTCCATGTAAGCCTTCTCCGGTCCTATATCGTCTAGCCCTATTCCAGTAACATTCATTTCCTTTCTGCACCATATATTGTGTTAGCCACATTGCTGTGGGTCTGGAGTCACTTGTAGGCCAGACCACGCAGATTTCCTTCCCTGAAGGATATTAGTGAACCAGATGGGTTTTTCTGATAATCAACAATGATTTCATGGTCATCAATAGACTCTCAAATCCCGATTTTTTTTTTTTTTTTTGTTTTTTTTTTTTAAATTCAATTCAAGTTCCACCATCTGCCATGGCGGGATTCAAATCCAGGTCTCCAGAACATTAGCTGTTAACAACATTAATAGTCTCATGGTATTACCACTAGACCGTCGCCTCCCCCTAAGTAGCTTGTCTCTTGTAGAACAAAAGCGACCTAATAGAGACCTTCAAAATAGTGGGTGGTTTTGACGGTGCGGATACAATAAGTTTCTTCCTGTGGGGAAGAGCATAGCTAGAAGTTATCAATAAAATGTAGTCACCAAGAAAGTCATAGGAATTCCAGAAGAAACTGTGTTACACATAAAATAGTGAGAATGTGGAATTCATTATCACAAGGAGCGATTGAAGCAAAAAATAAAGATACATTTAAGGGGAATCTGGACAAGCATATGATGGAGAAGGAGATGGGGAATTCTAATTTATTTATGGCAGGAGGTTCAAATGGAACCTAACATCTGGCCAAGGCCTATATGGGCTGAATGGCCTGTTTCTGTGTTATACCTTTTCAAAGCATGGCTGATAAAGAATTGTTAGCTCAATATCTAGCAAATCCCTATAAAATGACTTCTCCTTTAACCTCCTATTTTAATGCTGATTTTTGTTTCTCTAGAACTTTCTAAAAATCCATTACTGGAAAGGCTCAGTCCTGTAATCCTTTTAAAATCTTGAATGCATCCTATGATGGCAGATGTGTCTCAATGTACATATAGCTCTGAGTCACAGAGTTTTGGGTTCAATTCCAACTGCAGAAAATCACTTGAACATTTTATCCAGCTGACAATTCAGCACAGTACTGAGGACTTTTGCTGTGTGGGAGGAGCAGTACTGAGGGGGTACTACATTGCAAGAGGGCCGTCTGTTGCATGTGATGTTAAACTAAGGCCCTGACTGCCCTGTCAGATGGACAAAGAAGATCAAAAGGCTTCTATGAATGGCAGAACAGATGATGTCCTGGTTAATATTTGTCTTCCTGTAAATGTTACACAAACAAATTAGCTAGTTATTATCATATGTTGTTTGTGAGAGCTAGATGTTCACAACTTGGCTGTCACAGTTCCTACAATACTGCATAATTACTCTTCAAAAATGCTTCATTGGCTATAAAATACTTTCTGATGGTTGATCATGAAAAGTGCTGTATAAATGCAAGACTGTCTTTCTTTATACATTACATCCATGAAATTGGGCTAAAAGAGTTATAATATGGATACAGGTTGAACAAAAAGCAATTTCCTGTAGCGTGGAATCCAGTATAAAGAGATGACATTAAAATTAGACTTAGGTCATGCAGGGATGATGTCAGGATACATAACAAGGGTATTGAATATCTGGAGTTCTTTCCCCCCCCAAAATATTGCCAGGAGACAACTGAAAATTTCAAAGCTGAGACTAATTTTTAAGCGAGGATATTAAGGGGTATGGAGCCAAAGCAGGTAGATGGAGTTAAGATAACAAGGTGTAGAGCTGGATGAAC
>NW_025976665.1:0-7322 GCF_021869965.1 Rhincodon typus | reverse complement strand
AAGGGTCTAGGCCCGAAACGTCAGTCTTCCTGCTCCTATGATGCTGCTTGGCCTGCTGTGTTCATCCAGCTCTACACCTTGTTATCTCAGATTCTCCAGCATCTGCAGTTCCTACTATCTCTCTCACTTACTTTGAAGTTCCCTCTTTAATGATGTGAAATTATATCTTCCTTGTTTAGACTGCGAGCTGTGAATTTCATGATGCTTCAGTCTGATTAGCATAGAGATACAAAGTGGGCTGTCTTTCATTCAGATACCAGATGCCTTTAAAGAACATTCCTCTGTGTCTACCTCTAGCGTTTTGCCTCACAAAATATAATAAAGATTAAATATACGAAAGAAAGTCTAACGAATTGTAGCCACCATTCATTAACCAGTTACATTTGAGCCAATGAATTTTAACTTTTTGGGGCCATAAATCATCTTTGAGTTCTTGCTGGTTATGAACTTATTAACCTCCTCGCTATTCTGATTTTTGTGTGGTTGTTGGTTTGTCTACAGGAGTGATTGAGTTTCTAAGTGCGTATCTTGCATAATGATCGTCTTCCTCTTTTTTTTTGTTAAACGGTCTCCACTTGTTCTTATAGAAAGTGATGCTTAATGGAAGCATGAATTCAGATCAGTGTGATGAGGTGCAGGCGGCAGCTCTGAGGGAGCTAACAGATGACATCAGTGCTCCGCAAAGAAGCAGCAGTGAAAATGTTAACTCGTGTAAGTAAATTTTAATTTTGGGCACTAGCTGCAGCTGATCTGTAAATTGATTCCATTTATCTACCTTGATTTCACCACCAAAAGTTTTGCCTTTGTATTTGGTTGAAAGCTGAATGTGCCCAGATGTCCCATTCCCTTCATATTTTCTCTTATGCACCTTTGAAATGTCTTCTTTTGCAATATTAGACCCCACTTGGAGTACTGTAAGCAGATTTTTAAAAAATTCTTTCACGGGATGAAGGCGTCACTGACCAGGCAGCATTTATTGCCCATCCCTAATTGCCCAGAGGGCAGTTAAGAGTCAACCACATTGCTGTGGGTCTGGAGTCACTTGTAGGCCAGACCAGGTAAGGATGGCATTTTCCTTCCCTAAAGGACATTGGTGAACAAATAGGTTTTTCCAACAATCAATAATGGATTCATGATCATCATTAGACTGTTAATTCCAGATATTTATTGAATTCATATTCCACCATCTGCCATGGCAGGATTTGAACCCAGATCCCCAGAACATTATATGGGTTTCTGGATTAACAGTCCAGCAATAGTACCACTAGGCCATCGCCTCCCCTGCACCACACCTTAGGAAGGAGATATTGGCCTGGGTGGGGGGAGTTCAACAAGAATAATACGTAGACTTCAGGGGTTAGGTTATGAGGAGAGATTGTTCAAATTTGGACGGTTTTTCTCTAGAAATTACAAGGTTAAGGGGTGTTCTCATCGAAGTCTTTAAAGTATTAACAGGAAAAGACAGTGTAGATAAAGAAAAACTATTTCCACTGGTTGGAACGAGTGGCATAGTCTGAGAATTAGGGCCAGACCATTCAGGAGAGTTGTTAGGAAGCATTTCTACACACAAAGGGTGGTAGATGTTTGGAACACTCTTCCACAAGTAGCAGTTGATGCTAGGTGAATTGTTAATTTTAAATCTGTAATAGATAAATTTTGTTTAATAATGGTATTAAGGATATGGGCCAAAGGCAGGTATATGGAGTTAGACCACAGATCAGCTATGATCTCATTGAATGATAGAATAGTCTCAGGGACTGAATGGTCTACTCCCATTCTTATGTTCCTGATATTTTATTTCAAAAATTTGATCTGTGCATTGTATAATTTTGGGTATATGTGATATTTTTACCTCATTAGTCATATAATGTATTGTTGTACTATTTATATTTTTGGTGTATGAACTGTGATTTATTTAAGCTGCAGTAGGATGGCAAAAATCTGTGCTAGAAGCCCTGCAGTGCATGTGAGCATGTATACATCATTATCGTTTTCAAAGGCATAGACTGGCTGGAAAAACTACTGATCACAAACCAGCAGTAGTTATTTAATTTGTGGGGAGAAATCAGTGTTAAAGTTTGGGGTCCAGTGACCCTTCTTCATTTTTGAAGAACTGCCAGACCTGTTAAGTTTTTCCAGTAATTTCTGTTTTTGTTTCTGATTTCTAGCCTCGACAGTTTTTTTTTTTTTTTTGTTTTTTTTGTTATTTAATTTATAATTATTACATCTTACTTTTCCTTTTAGTCTGTCTTCTAAGCTGCTCATTTCCAAGTACTATTTCTTCTGTTTGCAACATAGCAGCGTGTATTTTCTGCTTGTTTGAATGGAGGTGTACTTCAACTTTGACTAAAAACTGGTTCACACTTTATATCTGCACAAGTTAAATGAACAGATTTTTGCCTTTACTGTTTCCATTTGCATAGATGTTTGTTATTGGAGATAATTCTCTGAAAAGTGTTCACTTCTTTCTCAAAAGTTGCTCCTGAAGGTAAAGACGTTTTTTACATTCTTTATCATAGCCTGTGAAGATTGTCAGGATTATTTTGTGGGTGGCTGTACTGCCCATGAACCACCAGTGTTTGTCACTGACACGCCTGTTGGGATTGATACCCCTTTGAGAGCATTTTACAGCATTCCTCATGGACTTGCAGTGGGACCATCAGGGAATCGCGATGGAGGGCTTGGCGTGTGGTGTACAGCAAAGGCCATTCCTAAAGGTGTGATATTTGGACCATATGAAGGCCAGATTGCTGTTGAACAAGGTTCTATTGAAAAGCTGTATTCCCAGATGGTATGTTATTTTTAAAGCTCATTTTTAAAATTGATATGTTTGTTATTTCTGAGTCTGAGATTAGGAGCAGTTTCTTCACTCGATCTTTGGAATTCTCTTCTGCAAAGAGCTGTGGAAGTGTCAAATCAGAAATGGATACATTTCTGGAGATTAATGGCATCAGAAGATATGGAGAGAGTGAAGAAAGTGGCATTGTGCTGAATGTTCAGCCATGATCAAATTTAATGATGGGGCAGGCTTGAAGGACTTAATAGCTTGCTGCCCCTCTGCTAAATCCCCATAATTTCCGCCACCAAATGTGATTCTTTAACTTGGTAACATTGTGAGCTCTCTACACAATGCTGGCCATTTTACTGCAACGCAACTGGTATAATAATAAACGGAAGTGCAGGTAGTAATCAGGGGTTGCTTTTGAAGTTTAATCTTCTCTGTCTTGCATATAATGGTCATAAAGTTTAGTTCTTCGGTAAATCTTCAATAACGTACTGTGCTCCTTCTAAAAATTTCCCAACTTTCATTAGCTGATATGTTTGTCAAAGCAAGTAACTTCATTTATACATACATCCGTACCAAAAATATTTTCAATTCAGGTGCAGGAGAGGAATTTGTCCAAACCAGGGACCTTTGATGAATCTAAATGCAACTGGATGAGGTGAGATAACAGTCAGTCAGTTTTTAAATTGTGCGCTGTATTTAATGCTTTACAGTTTAAAATTTTCTGTTTTTTTGTCCCCCGAATAATATAGATCTCCCCAAAAGCATGTTTTCCTTTTTAGATCTCTGGTTGTATTGGTCAGAGAGTATATTTCCGTGTCTTTACACAGCAGTTCTTGCGGATTACCGTTTGATGCTCTTTTTGCTTACGTTCCCCAAATAAACTGTTTATTTTAGCCCAAACTTAAATGAATTGTATCCTGGATCATTTTTCTCCCCATCCTTCCTCTTCTGCAGAAATTCATTTCTGGTCTGTTGGTCAGTACGTCAGGCAAGCAACCATTGCTTAAGATGCAAATCTTAAAATTAGTTTGTCTGGTTGTTACTCAGTCATGGAACACCAATCACAGCATAGCCCACAAAAAGACTATTCCTGCTCATAGTGGTTGCGCATAACATCTCAGGAATAATAAGATAACGATCAGTCGTAACCTTGTGCACCTTTCTTTTCTCTAATCTAGAGACACAGAACAATTGTAGCACCCCAACAGATACACCTGGTGAGATCAGAAGACTCCACGTGGGACAGAGATTGAATTCAAAACTTAATAGATTGACAGCCCATTCACTCATCTGAAACACTCCACAAGTCTTTGAAGAAGCAATTAGTAACAGTGTTAATGTTTAATGAATTAAAAAAAATTCTAATTGAATGGCTGCAATGGTGTCACGCAATTGAAGTTCACACCTTGCCGAGCTTCTACACTCATCAGTTTGATAGGACAATAGTTGAGAGGAAGGTGGGTGAAGCTTAATGCTAAAGAAGGAGAAGGGAAGGGAAAGGCATTCCACTGCAGCTTTTAACTTGATTCCTCTGTGAGCCTGCTGAGGTCAGGGGATTGTATCAGCTGCAGTTGGTGTTTCTGTAGTGGTAGTATTTGATTCTAAACCAGGCCAGTGTGTACAGTGCTACCACTGTTCTTTGATCTCATCATGCTTGACAAGTTAGGTATGTTTTGTTATAGCCTCTAATGGCAAAAACTATTCTAGCACCATGAAATCACTACTGTTTTCCAAGTGTACCACACTTGACTGTTTTCTTATTTTCCCACTGGGAAAGAACAGCCAAGATCTTAAGTTACTAAACAACAGGTTTCTCATTATTATATGTTTAGAATCATACAGATGTACAGCAAGGAAACAGACCCTTTAGTCCCACTCGTCCATATCGACCAGATATCCTAAATTAATCTAGTCCCATTTGCCAGAACCCTTCCTATTCGTGTACCCATCCAGATGCCTTTTAAATGTTGTAATTGTACCAGCCTCCACCATTTCCTCTGGCAGCTTGTTCAATACATGCACCACCTTCTGAGTGAAAACAATGCCCGTTAAGTCCCTTTTAAATCTTTCCCCTCTTACCCTAAACCGATGCACTGTACCCTAGGGAAAAGACCTTGGCCATTCACTCTATCTGTGCCCCTCATGATTTTATAAACCTCTGTCAGGTCATCCCTCAGCCTCCAATGCTCCAGGGAAGATAGCCCCAGCTTATTCAGCCTCTCCCTATAGGACAAACCCTCCAACCCTAGCAACATGCTTGTAAATTTTTTCTGAACCCTTTCAAGTTTCACAACAGGTTCACATTCCTTTCTATAGCAGAAAGACCAGAACTGAATGCAGTATTCCAAAAGTGGCCTGGCCAATGTCCTGTACAGCCATAACATGACCTCCCAGCTCCTGTACTCAATGCACTGACCAATAAAGGTAAGCGTACCAAACACTTTGTTCACTATCCCATCTCCCTGCGACTCTACTTTCAAGAAACTATGAACCCGCATTCCAAGGTCTCTTTGTTCAGCAACACTCTCCAGGACCTTTATTGAGTAAACACGAGCAGAAGAAATATGGCACTCGCGCAAAGGTAAAAGATAGAACACGTAGAATGATGTTCTGATGACTTGAGGGAAGATTGAAATTCAACTTTTGTAATGAAAAAATTCTATACTTGATGCAGGTTTGTGAATCTTGCTAAAACGCCAGAAGAGACAAATCTGATCCTTTCCCAGTTTAGTGGAAAGCTCTATTACAGAGTGTGTCGCTCAATTGAACCAGCACATGAACTGTTTATTTGGCACGGGGATGAAGAAGTAAACAGACCTTGGCATAAAAGCAGACCAGCTGGAGAGAAACTTAGCAATATTTCTGCATACAACAACATAGAGTCGCCCCAGGCATGTTCAGCGCATCAGAAACAAAGAATAAAAACTGAGGAAGAGCCAGACCCAAGTGAGTGGAAAAAGTTGCTTTTGACTACCGTTCATAATTTTAACAATTTCAAAAGTGCATTCTGTGACCTTTGAGCACGTCAATGCAGTGAATTGCTTGCTCAGATCATCTCACTTCACAACTGCAAAAACTTTCAATTGTTTATAACTTCTCTTAATTTAAGCTTACTCCGTAAAGTGAAATCCTGAACCCAGTATCTCTTTCCTTGTCAACTTCCATTGTCTCATGAATACTTATATATTCTCTCTGGTGCCCAGAGCATGAAACAACCTGGGTGAGACCTGTTGAACACTTTGTAAGGCAAAGGTATCTCTCTTTGGATTTATACTCCCAGCACCTGACAACTGAAATTCAGTACATTAGCTGCCCTTGCTAGAATTAAAAACTATCACTCACAAACACATAGACTTCATATGCTAGATCTCTTCTGATCAGCATGGTGGTCTGTGTATCGCATACTTTTTTGGTTTTTAAATTCCATAATAATTATTTTGTACCTATCTAAGTTAAATTACGTTGCCCCCTGCATTTAATCTAGTTATTTTAAAAGTCAAAATCCTTGTGAATCCGGGTGCATTGGTCCTCGTTAACTCTCCTTTGTTGATATTGTGGCAGTGAGAGAGCACAAATTAGACATAACCAGAAAAGTAATCAATCAGAAAGTTAGGAAAAGAATTATTAATAGCATTATACATATAATTCATAAATGGTCCAATTGACTTGATTCATGAGGTACTGGCACCAGTTCTGGGGAAAGAAGGAGCTAAGTTATTGTGACAGCCGAGGCTAGGTCAGTAAGCGTGTTCAAGGTTGGGAGATGCAGATTTTCAATGTGGAAGGGAATTGAGGGTCATGAGAAAAGGCAGGAAAGTGGAGTTGATGATTGTCAGATTAGTCATGATCTCACTGGCAGAGTAGACTCGATGGGCTGAATGACCTATGTCCACTCCTCTCTTATGGTCTAACTCTGTACTTTCGTTCTTTGTCCACATTACATTCCTTTTACCATGCTCCTGTCTGCTCACTAAGCCTGTCTAAATCTCCTGGAAGCCTCTTTGTATCTTGCTTACAACTCTCATTTCCACCAAGTTTTTAGAAAAATTTCCCTTCACCATAGGACAAATGTATTTTCCTGTAGCTTACAAACTTGGCCACTGAGCCTTTCTTTCAGTCCTCCTGAATCTCTTCAATGTCAACAAGACTACAAAATGTAAATTAAAGCTTCAAAATCCTGAGTCTTCATTTCAGCTCCACTGACATTTGGTTGCAGTATGAAATTGCTGCCAAAGTTTTAAACCATTTTGTATTACTGTTGTGCTTTCTTTTTGGTTATGTTTAATTTTTTTGGCTTCACCACACTATATTGTTCTGACCCAGCTGAAGATGAGCCGCGCTGTGGGAATGCTACAGATATTCAATCACCCCATAACTTTGACCAAATGAAGACACCCCTGGGAGGTAGGAAATCACTTCATCGTTTTAAATGATTTTTGCGAGTGACAGTTTACGAAAAAAAGAAAATCTACACAGTTTCAAGTCTAAAATGTAACAAGTAAACTCTAATTCAACACATCTTGAAATGGAGACA
>NW_025976664.1:0-7322 GCF_021869965.1 Rhincodon typus | reverse complement strand
ATCATAGGAGCAGAGAGGCTGACGTTTCGGGCCTAGACCCTTCATCACCGAAACGTCAGCCTCTCTGCTCCTATGATGCTGCTTGGCCTGCTGTGTTCATCCAGCCTTGCACCTTGTTGTCTCGGATTCTCCAGCATCTGCAGTTCCTACTATCTCTGATTCGACTATCACAGCCCTACTTGTTCTGCAGATTACCATAATCTGCCTACAAATGCTCTCCTGTACTTCCTCCCCTCTACTTAGAGGTTTCTAATATCCAGCAAGGTCACCCCTCCCTGTATTTACATACAATTTAACCCTTCCCCTGTCTCTGTCTTGCCCATTGAACGTGACTGTTTTGTTTTGTTTTGTTTATTGTCAGCGCTCAAGCCTTTCCTCACTTCTTCTACCCCTGTCCACGTATTCTGTCTTTTGTACTGATTGGTACTTCCAAGACTTGGGCCCATTAGTCAAACTACCCAGCCTCTGCACGCTACAAGTTTAGATCCACCCCCCCACTACCCTATTTACTCTCTTGGCCTGGAGATTATTCCATTCCTGCTCAGGTGAAAACCATCTCTTCTGAAAAGCTTTCTCCGTTCACAAAAGTGATCCCAATGTCCCAAAATCTAAACCTGCCCATGATACACCAACCCTCAAGCCATGCATTTACCACCTTGATCTGCCTTTGCCTAAATGATGAAGCTTGTGGCATGGGTAATATTTCTGAGATTATTACCCTGGTGGTCCTGCATTTCAACCTACTCCCTAGCTCCTGTGACTGATTCTGCATCTCTGTGCAGACTAGGGAGAGACACTAGCATTGCACTAACTTTCCTCTGTTTTCCTGGCTGTGACAGTGCTTCTCATCTCCAGCAAATTTACCCAAAGGTCTGGGGGGTAATTGACGGAACAGGCAGGAAACTGTTCAGCCTTGACTATTTCAATTTAAACCAAAACCATTCCAACCTCCTGTATGCAGGTGACACACGTGTATGCACTCCTCTGAAATGGAGTTCTGGTTGTCAACTCCTTCTCTGAAACCTTTGTAAATAGTCAGAGGCATACAGCACAGAAACAGACCCTTCAGTCCAACTCATCCATGTTGACCAAATTTCCCAAACTAAACTAGTCCCACTTGTCTGAATTTGGCCATTAACCCTCCTAAACCTTTCCTATTCATGTACCTGTCCAAATGTCTTTTAAATGTTTTAACCCACATCTACTGCTTCTTCCTCTGGCAGTTCATTGCACGTACGAACCACCCTCTGTGAAGAAGTGGCCCCTCTGGTCCCTTTTAAATCTTCCTCCTCTCACCTTTTTAAAAAAAAAAAAAGTCCCCTGGTTTTAAATTCACCTCTCCTCAGGAAAGGACCTTTGCTATTCACCCTATGGCTTATGAGCCTTTCAGTGAATACCTGCAAAACTAAGGTCCTTTTCCAACCAGCACCCACAAAACTGTTCTCACCCTCCTCTCAATAAAAACCTACAACAGGTACCTCAAAGCACTGAGAACCACCAGTGGTGCCTTCCTAATAATCTCCAAATCGAGTGGCAACCAAGGCTACAGGGATGTCTTCAAAGCATCCTTGTCAGCTCACAGGAGATCCTGGATTGTGATTGACCAACTGGAGAAGGCACAGCTGGGAGTTAATACATTGAACACGTCAAGAGAAATCGTCAGGAAAGTGCAGAGCCACAGTCAAGGTGTTGGAGGGTGTGCGCAACTGTGGGAGACAAATTCTTGGGAGGCAGGCAGGATTCAGGCAACTGGAAGACGTTTATTCAAGCAGAAACTGGTTTGTGCAGGGAGAGGGCCAAAGGATCTTCCCCGAATCTGGTATTAGAAGATAGATCAATGGCACACTCTCTGCTTTTACAAAAAAAACTGCATTTTTATACGTTTTGTGTTACAGTAATCAAATACAACATAGTCACTGTCCTTCCCCTTAATTCAAACTCCCGATCCTGTGGGACACCTAATCAGTGATGGGCACTTCCATGGACAGCCCCAGGTTCCCATGATCTTATGGTATTAGCTAGACATTGTAATCTGTAGGCCTTGGGATCTTCCCATGCATCCTATTAATTTGCATTCCAAAAGTTTAATGGCTATACTCCTTCGGGTCTTTCTCAGGCTTCTTTATCTGTAAAGACAGCTCAAATTCTATTACCCATTGTATTTTGCTGTCTTTTATCACATTCAATTACTCCTTTTTTCCCCACTGTCCCAAGTACATAATGTAAAAATAAGAAGTCAGTTAGTTTTAACTAATTGCTATAAGATTAACTTCTGTTATAAAGTTAATTAAAAGTGTAACAGTATACAACTACTTCTGTTGTCAGCATTTTGTAATTTATGGGTTGTGATCAATCTATCTTGTTCAGGGCATAAGAAAAGGTGTCTTCTCAGGCTAGTTAATCTTTACATCTAAGCTTAAATCTTTTGAAGGCTTGTATTATATTCTAGTTATGTATTGAAACCAATTTCTATGATTAGAGCATTTTTGGCTAGAAACTATTTAATATTGCTGGTAGCTTCAAGAGGGCAACTATTTACTACAAAATAACTTTAGTTATCCTTGCAGCTGCTTGAGCACCTAATCTAGCACCTGAGATTATTCATTTATTGGGACAATCCCCCTTTCATGAATAAAGCTGGAATTAGTCATTTATCTGTCCTAAGGCATCCTTTTTATCAGAACTGTCTCGGATGGGAACATACAGCGTTCTTTTACTGACCCCCTAGTAGTTCTGTTCTAAGGTACCATAGTATTTCACTGTGTGAGCAGGCTGCTTCGTTTTGCTTAGCTCCTGCCTGCCATTTTGTAAGCAGGCATTGGCTGCTTAATGTATTCGGGTACAAACCACCTTACATAGCCAGGTAGAGGTCACCACTACAACAACCCAACCCTTCAAGCACCGACAGGCCTACCAATGGCAGGGTCTGAAATTAGACATTGTGTTATCAACTATCCTTGAACCCATTGAACAGAATGAAACCACAACCTCCATTTCAAGGGACTGATGGAAAAGATAGTTTGCCCCTCTCCCGTGTTGTTATGATGGCAAAATGAGCCATGCACAGCAGTCTTAGTTTGATTTAAATGAGCTGTATCATTTGGTGCTTTGCAACATTTGAAAATTAGGACAAATAGTTATTTGCTTTTTACTGGCAGTATTATTCACTTGTATCATCACTAAATTATCAGGAAGATGTGTTGTTCAAATGTACGATTAAATGTGCAATGAACTCACCACAGCTTCTCGGATATTTTCAGTCTGGTTCAGGATGGTGGGGGTGGGGAGAGGCCTACACAAAAACCAGCAGGAAAAGAACTTGCGGAGCCGCCACCCAGTTATAAGAGCTGAGTATCCAGTTAAACCAGTCTGCACTGTGCTGAGTGCTGCAGCATGTTCGACAGCAGATACACACAAAGGATATTGCACAGAGCAGTGCAGAGTGCAGCACCTCCTCATCGCAGTGTGAAAAGAATTTGCACAGTCGGAGACCATGAGTGCAGAGGAGAATTTCTATGGGAAATATGGTAATGGTTCATGAATCTTGACTGTCTTGTTTGGAAACTTGCTTTTTGTTTTCTCAGGCTGTTTTTGCTGTTTGCTGTCAGTGCAGTTCGGGCCCCAAAATGCATACAGATTGAGGTTAGACGGATCTGCACTAAGTCGTGGAGCGTTCACAGCATTATGCACGTTTAGTGCTCACATAAAGCAGAAGACTGACTTAGAACATCAGTGATCGAGTCATAGAGTCAAACTGTGCAGAAATAGGCTCCTCAGCCCAACTTGGCCATGCTGATAAGATTTTCTAAACTGAACCAGTCCCATTTGCCAGCATTTGGCCCATATCACTCTGAACCTTTCCTATCCATGTACCTGTCCAAATGTCTTTTTTAAATGTTGTAATTATACTCGCCTCTACTACTTCCTCTGGCAGCTCATTCCATACACACACCACCCTCTTGTGTGAAAATATTGCCATTAGGGTTCCTTTTAAATTTCTCCCCCCTCATCTTAAACCTGTGCCCTCTAGTTTTGGACTTCTCTACCCTGGGGAAAAGACCTTGGCTGTTCACCTCATCTGTGCGCCTCATGATTTTTATACGCCTCTATAAAGTCCCAGCCTCTCCCTAAAACTCACATCTTGGTCTCGTACTTGAAAATCTCCACCCTTCCCAGCTCAATAACATCCTGTAGCTGGAGTTGTACACAAACAGGCTGGACCTGACATTATATGGCACTGAGGTTTCAATCAAAAAGTGTGAAACTAAATATAACTTTATTTAAATAACAGGTGTGAGCAGAAATCTAGTGACTGTGTATATATTGTCTATTTTAAGTTCAAGGAGAAACTTGTAACTAGAAAGATTCAGACTCGCCAAAGCCTCATTGACTGTGGCTTGTATTTGACAGTGAAAGTGACTCTCCGTTTGAACCTTATCAATACAGTTGCTGGAAGTGTGTGTGCGTAAATCTGTTGTTAATTTTAAAAGTTCCAAGTGGCTGTAGAAGGAAGGTACTATGAAGGATCAGCTGTTCCTTTGGCTGATTTGGTTCACTTTCAGTCATAATGTAAATGTTAATGGTGGAAGAGCCCAGATTAATTATAAGTTTTGCTTACTAAAAAAAATGAGATGTGACACTAACTTTATCAGCGATTGCAATCGTCATTCTGCTGGTAACTGATATTGAAGCTGCAAAGGGTGACTTCATATTGGTGTCACTGGGCATGTTGCTGTTTCTTCTATCTTGTGGTTTGTGTCAAACACCCTGAAGGTCTTACTGCACAATAACTTGAGGTGTCTTACAGTCACTGTGTGTGAGAGAATTGATTTCTGTTTTGGGGGTGGGCAGGGGGGGCACCCAGATGACACATTTCACCAAGTTGAGTGGGTATAGAATTGGGGAGAGATACAGTGGATAGAATCGACTCCCTCTCCCTGAGGTGGGTTTGGAGGAAGGGCTGTGTCTAATCAACTGGGAAGGGGGCTGGGTGGGGACTGCGTCTCTTCCAGCCTCTGCACCTGGTTGAGGAACTGGCCCCAGGAAGTGTGGGTCCTGCTGAGCTGTGCCCCCCAGCCGCAACTCCAATCCCAGCCTCGCGTCCCTCATGGGTCACCAGCACAAGCCTTGGGGGCACTCTCAGCAATGAGGAATTGCTGGTCTCTGGTAGCTCTCTTGGAGTTGGAATTTCATCAGTAAGCCTTTGCCAAAGGAGGCAATGTGAGTCTTTCACTGGCTATCCAGCTTGCAAGTGAATCTCACATCATGTGGATTTAATTCTGACACTTGAGACTATGAAGTTTGGTTGATCAGAATAGCTCTTGAAAGCTGATCAACATATCTGTGGGCAGCCCTTGGATATCAGGATGACATTGATGGTGATGGGAAAATCTCACTGAACAGAATCCTGTTCTCAAGGCTCGAAATCAAAGGATTTGTGTCAGAATCTTCTCTTTATGTTCATAAGTTTATCATGAAATACTTGTGCGTTTTTAAGTGAAAATGGCAAATGTTGTCTGTTCCTCAGTAAAACCTAGAAGACTGACCAAAACAATGGAGCTTTAAACAAAATGATTAAAATTCAATGTTACAGTAAAATGCTGTAAATAATGAGGCACATGTTTATACAAAAGGTTAGTCTTCCAGTGGGCTGTGTATACAGGCACAGTTTGAAACTATAACTTCTCACATTGTTAATGACCAGATTCCACTGGGATTTCCTAGCAATGTGCAGAATAGATTTGCCAAACAGGACTTTCTCTCTCAAAAATGCACTTTTCAGTTGGTAATATCCTGTTCAATGTCTCAGCCAGTTTAACGGTACTCTCTGAGGATTCTGTCAAGATTCAGTTAGTTATATAGCACAGAAATAGACCCTTCAGTCCAACTCATCTGTGCCAACCAGATATGCTAAACTCATCTAGTTCCATTTGCCACCATTCGGCCCATATCCCTCTAAATCCTTCCGATTCATGTACCCATTTCAGATGCCTTTTAAATATAATTGTACTAGCCGGCTCCTCCTATGGCAGCTCGTTCTATACATGCACCACCCTCTGCATAAAAAAGTTGCCCTTTTAGGTCCGTTTTAAATCCTTCCCCACTCACCTTAACCCCCTATGCCCTCTAGTTTTGGACTCCCCCACTCGGAGGGAAAGACCTTGTCTATTCACCCTATCCATGCCCCTCATGATTTTATAGACCTCCTATAAGGTCATCCCTCAGCCATCGACACTCCAGGGAAAATACCCCCAGCCAATCAGCTTCTCCTTGTAGTTCAAACCCTCCAATCTCGGCAGTATCCTTGTATATCCTTTCTGAACCCTTTCAAGTTTCACAACGTCTTTCCTGTAGCAGCGAGACCAGAACTGAACGCGGTATTCCAAAAGTGGCCTAACCAATGTCCTGTACAGTTGCAACATGACATCGCAACTCCTAATCTAAATGCACTGACCAATAAAGGCAAGTGTACCACATGCCTTCAGCCTGTCTACCTGCAACTCCACTTTCAAGGAAATATGGACCTGCATCCCTAGGTTTATTTGTTAGGCAACACTCCCTAGGGCCCTACCATTAACTGTATAAGTCCTGCCCTGGTTTGCCCTACCAAAATGCAACACCACACGTTTATCTCAAATAAACTCCATTTGCTGCTGCTCAGCCCATTGGCCCATCTGATCAAGGTCCTGTTGTGCTCTGACATAATGTTTGCTGTCCACTACACCACCAATGTTTGTATCATTTGCAAACTTACTAACCATACCCTCCTGTATTCACATCCAAATCATTTTATTTAAATGGCAAAAAAGCAGTGCCCTTGCAGAACACCACTGGCGACGGGCCTGCAGTCTGAAAAACAACCTGCCAACACCACCCTCTGTCTCCTACCTTCAAGCCAATTTTGCATCCAATTGGCTAGCTCCCCCAGAATCCATGTGACCATGAGGAACTTTGTTGAATGCTTTGCTGAAGTCCATATAGACAATGTCTACTACCCTGCCTTCACCAATCTTCTGTGTCACCTCTTCAAACAAAAAAAACAGAATCAAGTCAGTGAGAGATAGTAGGAACTGCAGATGCTGGAGAATCCGAGACAACAAGATGCAGGGCTGGATGAACACAGCAGGCCAAGCAGCATCATAGGAGCAGAGAGGCTGACGTTTCGGGCCTAGACCCTTCATCAGAAAAGGGGGAGGGGAAGGGAGTTCTGAAATAAATAGGGAGAGAGTGGGAGGCGGATAGAGGAGAGGATAGGTGGAGAGGAGACAGACGGGTTGAAGAGGCGGGGATGGGGCCAGTAAAGGTGAGCATAGGTGGGGAGT
>NW_025976663.1:5543-7322 GCF_021869965.1 Rhincodon typus | reverse complement strand
TTTTTCCCTTCACAGATGCTGCCAGACCTGCTGAGCTTTTCCAGCAACTTCTGTTTCTATTCCTGTTGGACTGCAACCTGGTGTCTTGTGATTTCTGTGTCCTTGTATTTCTGTGTAACGGGCTGGAGATGCAGCTGAACAGTTTCCTTCTGTTCTGACCGCGCTCCTGCTCTGTGTTCGCTTTCCTCTCATGGCCAGGCAAAGCTTTCCTTTGGAATGAACATCATCACCTGCGTCCTGATCGGATTCAGCATCCTCATACTGTCCTTCGACGTCGCGGTTACTGTCATCTTTGCCCTGGTCTACCGCTACTGGGTGAGTGTCCCTTGCAGACTAACGTTCGTCACTCTCACCCACAACGGTGTGTTATATCTGGGACGGGTTGTCCTCTCTCCATCTCCCTGGCCCCCATCCTGCCACAAGTCACATGCACGTTGCCTTTTTTTGGGGGGGATGTTACGGGCACACCCCTCCTCGCCAGACAGAACGCTGCCCAGCCACAGGGAGGGGGAGTCTGCCCCTCCACTACCCACTTGCTCACGGGTTCCGTGGATCCATTCGGCCCCCGTCGATGGGAATGTGCAGCAGGGTGTCGCCCTCAGACACGCGCAGGGTGGAAAAATCGAGGAGGGGGATTGCGGTTTGCCTCTTGCGTGAGGCACACATGGCCTTTTGCAACTCTGCATGCCCCGTGTTTTCCAGATCCTCTCCTTCCTGATGAAGATTGCATTCCTGGTGTATTTGGTCGCTGCTTTGGGGATATCCGTCACTGTGCTGGTTATTGAACACAAACTACTTACCCCAGAAGACAAGGTCAGTTTCACACTCTCTCTGAGTTAATCCCTGACCAAACCCCCCAGCCTTTCACCCTCAGCCCTCTCCACGTCTCCCTCTCTCCCTGCCTCTCCCCCTCTCTCTGTTTCGTCATATCTCGTTGTGTTTCACCATCCCCATTTCCATCCCTGTTCTCTCTCCCCTTCGCTCCATTTCCTTATCTGTGTTTCTTTCTCTCTATCTCTCTGTTTTTCTCTTTGTCCATCTTCTTCAACTCTCTCACAACTGGAGTCCCTTTCTAACTCTCCCTCTCAATCCCACCCCATCTCTCTCTCTGAAGAAGTCAAACCAAACTTGAAACATTCACTCTCTCTCTCTCTCTCTCCTCTGATGCTGCCAGACCAACTGAGTTTTTCCAACATGTTGTGTGTTTTTCTCTCTCTCTCTCTAAGCTGTCTCCTCCATTCCACACTCTTCCTGTCTTTCTCATGTCCTTCATCTTCTTTAACAAGAATCTCTCAGATTTTCTCTCTCTTCCAGTCTCTGTCTCTTATTCACTCCCCGAGTCCCTCTGTTTCACGGTTTCTCTTGTTTTATCCGTCTCTCTACTTCTGGCTTTCTCTCATTCTATCTCAGTCATGTTCTGTCTTTCTCAATCCATCCATCTCTCTTTGAGTCAATCCCTCAGTCTCACTGTCTCTCATTCTGTCACCCACACTGTGATAGGGAGCTGTTCAGTTCAGGCTTTGGAGTGGGCCATTATCTGGGTATTCCGATAGACAGGGGCTGCCAGGAAAGTCCACAATATTGACACTAAGTTACAGAACAAAGTGCACTACACCTTTCCCTATGTCTGTAACTTCCCTACACTTTCCCCTATGTCTGTAACCTCCCTACACCTTTCCCTATGTCTGTAACTTCCCTACACTTTCCCCTATGTCTGTAACTTCCCTACACCTTTCCCTATGTCTGTAACTTCCCTACACCTTTCCCTATGTCTGTAAC
>NW_025976663.1:4602-5443 GCF_021869965.1 Rhincodon typus | reverse complement strand
CTCCCTATCTCTGTAACCCCCTCCAGCCCCTACACCCCTCCCTATCTGTCTGTGAGGCCCCTCCACCCCCCACGGCCCTCCATACCAACTTGCTCTCCCCCTGCCCCCACAGCCTCACAGTGTTCCTCTCCCTTACGTTCACAGGGCGTGATCACCATGCGGAGCGTGCAGGTGGTGGATTCTGCCTCCAACACCACAAATGTGTCTCACTGTCTCGAGTGACCCTCGGCTTCGCCCCCTCGAGGCACAGGCTGAGGCGGAGGGTCATCAATGGACAGCTCGACATCTCTGGTTCCTGAGCCGACCCTGACATTGTGCATTCCTCCTGAAGACCAATCACTTCCCATCGCTGGGCCCTGTCGCTATGCCTGCCATTGCCATCATGAATCGCCCAGATATCAACTCCTTCCCAGGGGATGTGGCCTGGTGAGGGTGACAACGGTCTCATCGGGATGTTCAGCATGGAAAGAGACCCTTCAGCCCATCGTTGGTCCAAAACAACCCCCTATTCTACCCCAATCCCATTTCCCCAACACTTGACCCATAGCCTTGGCATTGCAAGTGCTCATCTAAAGCCTTCTCCAATGTGATGAGGGCTTCTGCCTCTCCCACCCTCAGAGGCAGCGAGCTCCAGATTCCCCCACCCACCCTCTGGGGTGAAAAGAGATTTCCTTGAAACCTCCTGCCCCTTCAATCTGTACCCCCTGGTGAATCAAGGGGAAAGGTTTCTTCCTGCCTATACCCCTCATCATATTATCCACCTCCATCATGTCCCCTCTCTCAATCTCCTCTTGCTCTAAGGAAAACAACCCAAATCTCTCTCTGTCCGTCACTGAAACTC
>NW_025976663.1:0-4592 GCF_021869965.1 Rhincodon typus | reverse complement strand
CTCTAAGGAAAACAACCCAAATCTCTCTCTGTCCGTCACTGAAACTCTCCAGCGCAGGGCAGCATCCTGGCAAATGTCTCTCTCTCTGCGTCCCCTCTCCCCAGTTCTGTCACGTCCCCCGTACAATGTGGATTCCACATCCATGCACAAGACTCTCGCTGTGTGTGGGCCCGACCAGAGTTTTATCCAGTTCCCAGCATCACCTCCCTGCTCTTAAACTCTAGGCCTCGGCTAATAAAGGAACCTGTTGACCACTTTATCCACCTGTTCTGAAACCCGAAGGGACTGGTGGATATGAACAGCACAGTCCCTACAATCCTCCGTGCTTCCCAGGGTCATCATGTATTCCCATGCCGTGTCTGTCCCAGCCAGGCGCACTCCCTCATATTTACCCGGATTGAGTTTCATTCAACACTGACCTGTCTCTCCGACCAGCCCGTCTCTATCCTTCTGTAATCTCAGGCGAACCTCCTCGCTACTTCACCCCACCCAAACTGTGAGAAATGGCCGATTAACTCTCTGTGATGTTCAACTCTAAACCTCCGAAAGCTAGGGCCCCCAACACTGACCCCTGAGGGACACAAGACGTCCCGTCACAAATACATCCCTCGACCATCGCTCTCTGCCACCTGGCCAATTCCAGGTCCAATCAAACCTTGTCTCCCTTCCTTTCCCCACCACCATACTCCCCTGCACACCCCCCCTCCCCCCAGGTTGGCCGGAATATGTCCTTTCTCCAGGAATTCCAGGACTCCCTGTTCTGGTCACAATGACCGAGGTGGAGTAGAACACAGAACAGTACAGGCCCTTCAGCCCATGATGTTGTGCCGACCTATTATCCTACTCTAAGATCAATCTACCCTGCATACCCTACATTTTACTATCCCCCATGTGCCTATCCAAGAGTCGCTTAAAAGTCTCTAAAGTATCTGACTCCACTACCACTGCCGGCAGCGCATTCCACACACCCACCACTCTCTGTGTAAAGAACCTACCTCTGACATCTCCCCTATACCTTCCTTCAATCATCTTAAAATTATGCCCCCTCGTGATAGCCATTTCCACCCTGGGAAAAAGTCTCTGACTATCCACTCTATCTATGCCTCTCATCATCTTGTACACCTCAATCAAGTCACCTCTTGTCCTTCTTCGCTCCAATGAAAAAAGCCCTAGCTCCCTCAACCTTTCCTCATAAGACCTGCCCTCCAGTCCAGGCTGCATCCTGGTAAATCTCCTCTGCACCCTCTCTACAGCTTCCACATCTTTCCTATAATGAGGTGACCAGAACTGAACACAATATGCCAAGAGCAGAGAACATCCAGACAGAACACGGCCTTTTGGAAAGTTAGGAAGCACTTCCATCCTGACTGAAGGATACTGTTGCGTTGGAAACAGTTTGGAGAGGATTTAACGGGCTAGTCCCTGGAATGAGCTGATGAGTTAAGACCCGGGAGTTGAAAAAGGGAAGATTGGAGCTGGAGTGGGCCATTCGGCCCTGCTGCCCCATTTGATATGACCGCGGCCGACCATCCATCTCAATCCCCCTGCTCCCGCTTTCTCCCCCCCACCCCCATGTCCTTCGACCCCTTTAGCCCTAAGAACTATATCCGACTCCTTCTGGAGAACATCCACTGATTTGTCCTCAACCGCTTTCTGTGGCACAGAATTCCACAGGCTCCCCCACTCTCTGGGCAAAGACAGGTCTCCCCCATCTCCCTCCCAAATAGCCTACCCTGTATCCTTGGACTGTGAGCCCCACCTTGGTAACCAGGAACATCGTTCCCGTTAGAGCCCTGCCTTGTCCCGGTAGGATTGTTCAGGTTTTGTTGAGGCCACCCAACATTCCACGAAACCCCAGTGAATATAATCTTAACCGATCCAGTCTTTCTCCAGTCCTACAGCGTCAGAGGTGACTTTGTCGAAATATACAAGATCCTGATGGGACTGGGCTGGGCCTGTTGTGGAAAGGATGTGTTTTTTTTCCTCTTTCTCTCTTATGAATGGATCTAGAACTGGCTTCAAAACAAGGGGTGTCCATTTAAACTGGAGATGAGGAAGCATTTTTACTCTTGGGGTGTGGGTTGCTGTGAATATTTGGATGTTTCCCTCAGAAGGCAATGGATGTAAAATCTTTTGACATTTTTAAGGTGAAAAGGGATGGATTGTTGCTAAAGGCGATCGGGGGGATATGGGGGAAACTATAGAGTTGACATTAAAACCACATTGGCCATGATCTTATTGAATGGCAAGAACAGGCTTGAGGGGCAGAATGGCCGACTCTCGTTTCTCGATGGAGCGTTGTTGGATGGGAATCACAGCCCAGAATTCCCAAAAGCGCCGCATCAGGGAAAGATTGAAGGCATGAATTCACAGGCTAGAGGACAGGGAAAGAGAGAGAGTGAGAGAAAGGGACGAAAGGAAGGGAGGGAGGGAGCGAGAAAGGGGAGAGGAGGAAGAGAGCGAGTGCAAGACTGTCAGACAGAGAGAGAGAGAGAGCGCGCAAGAAGATAAACGGTGACTTCGCGGAAGAGAACGAAGAAGACAGAGCCGAAGAGGGAGAAGGGAGAGGCAGAACGAATGAGAGAGGGAAACCGATAAAAAAAAAGGCATTGAGAGAGAAAGGGAAATGGAAAGGGAGAGAGAGAGAGAAGACAGAGGAAGGCAGCGAGTGAAGGAGAAAATGAGAGAGGGAAAAGGGGGAGTGGGAAAGCGAGGTAACAAACGAGAGGATAGGATTTGGAAATCAATGAATGAAGATGAATCGAGAGTCTATTCCCGAATTCTGCCCGTTAGTAGTGGAACCTCACAAATTAATGACTGCCTCTGACTCCAGGCTGGCTAATGGAGTCCTGGGGAGTATTCCCACTGTCATACACGGATGTTGGTCTTGTCCAATCGATATGTAGAGCCCCCGGCTCTGTGTTCGGAGAGTCCTGAGCCCCAAACTTCTCTGAGTCACTGATGTTCCTCCACCCATCTCTGAAGGGGACTGACTGAGCTGGAGGCAATGTTAGTTGAGAATAATTAAATTTTGTCTGTGCTTCAACAATTTGCGTGTCTGACACATTATTTAGCTAACGTTCGGGTTCGTTCATGGTGGGGAGGTTGTGAGTGAAGGAGAGAGACAACGCTTTATCGCACACAGTGACTCAAGCAAAGTGTGTAATGGGGAGAGAGAGATATCCAGCCCTTTCCCAGACAGTGTCAGTGCAATGATGCGACACATGTTCCAAGCCACAAAGGGCCCAGGCAAAGAATTCAAACCACACACTCAACCGCCAACACCTCACCAGTGGGATCGAGGGAGCGCCGCGCTGTCGGAGGGTCAGCGCTGAGGGAACGCCGCGCTGTCGGAGGGTCAGTGCTGAGGGAGTGCCGCACTGTCCACACTCACCTGCCTATCTAAACCAAGTGCTGGGATTTCTCGATACTAGCGTCGGCTACAGGGCTGAGGATCTCCAGCCAGGTTAATGCAGGATCTATCTCACCCCGTGACTATGCTGAGCCTGCTCCCTTCTGACACTTAGCATACAACAAGGGTCACCCACTGTCGGAGAAGTGTTGAGGGAGGTCTACACTCTCAGCCAACCTGCACTGTACCTGATGGTGCTCACATCTCCTGGAGGGTGGTAAATCTCTAACGTGGGCCTCTGTGCATTCTGGATCTCTGAAAATATCCACAGAGATGGCAGGCAGAGGAGCTGAACCTTCGTGTTAACTGGTTGTGACCTTGTGCCTAATCCTGCTCCTAGTCCTCGTGTTCTGAATGTTTTCCAAGTGAAACGCTTCAAATTTAACTTGAGTAGAATTTTACAGCCTCAGCGTTTTAAAGACATTTGTGATACTTAATAATTGGACATTGGGCTTGAATGATCCACAGGGTTTGTACTTTATTTTACTGTCAGAACAAGGGAAGGACGTAGTAAGTGGTAATGGAAGGTCTGGAAGTTGGTTGGGCACTCAAATTTTAATAACTGCTTACAGCCTCGGAGTAGACACGAGGTGAACGGCTCAGTGCATTAGAAAGAAGAGGGGAGACAGAAATCTGCTTGTGCCTGGCGATGGTTGTTCATTATCAGGAAAAGGTGGAACGATCCATAAGGTCGAGGAGCAGATTCAGTCAAAGCAAAAAGCCTCAGTTTAGCAGTCTCCGAAATGGTCAGGGCTGGGGGAAGAAGAGGCTTTGAAAAAACTCCCGAAGCAGAAAGCTGCTGGGCGCTGAGGGTACGTAAAATCTCAGGTACGCTGTTCTCAAAGTGCTCAGAAGCCCAGAGGTGGAAAGATCCAGAAAACAATCACATAAGAACATAAGAACTAGGAGCAGGAGTAGGCCATCTGGCCCCTCGAGCCTGCCCCGCCATTTAATAAGATCATGGCTGATCTTTTTGAGACTCAGTTCCACTTACCCGCCCACTCACCATAACCCTTAATTCCTTTACTGTTCAAAAATTTATCGAGCCTTGTCTTAAAAACATTCAGCGAAGTAGCTTCAACCGCTTCACTGGGCAGGCAATTCTACATATTCACAACCCTTTGGGTGAATATGTTCCTCCTGACCTCAGTCCTACATCTGCTTCCCTTTCTTTTGAGGC
>NW_025976662.1:0-7323 GCF_021869965.1 Rhincodon typus | reverse complement strand
CTTTTGATGCTGATTAAATTAAAATGCTTATTTCAGCGGGTTAAGCATTTCAGAAGATCAAAATCTCAACTTCCCCAAATGACTCAACATTTGATTCTGGTTTGATTAAAATGCTTATTTCAGCGAGATAAGCATATCAGAAGACTAAAATCTCAACTTCACCAAAGGACCTAACATTTGATGCTGATTTTAACTGAAATGCTTATTTCAGTGAAATAAGCACTTCAGAAGTCAAAAATCTCAACTTCACAAAATGACTTCGATGTTGATGCTGTTTTGACTAACATGCTTATTTCACTCAGGGAAGCACTTCAGAAGACCAAAATCTGAACTTCATCAAGTGACTCAAATTTTGATGTTGGTTTGACTAACATGATTACCATGAGTGAGATAAGAACTTCAGAAGTCAAAAATCTCAACTTCACCCAAGGACCTAACTTTGGACGCTGGTTGGACTAAAATGCTTATTTCAGTGAGATAAGCACTTCAGAAATCAAAAATCTCAAATTCACCATCTGACTTAATTTTTGATGCTGTTTTGACTAACATGCTTATTTAACTAAGATAAGCAATTCAGAAGACCAATATCTCACTTCACCAATTGAGTTAGTTTTTAATGTTGGTTTGAATGACATGCTTATTTCCTGAGGTAAGTAGTTCAGAAGACAAAAATCTGAACTTCACCTAATAACTCAACTTTTGATGTTGTTTTGCCTGACATGCTTACTTCAGCGAGTTAAGCACTTCAGAAGGCTAAAATCTCAACTTCACCAAATGCCACAACTTTTGATATTATTTTGACTGACATGCTTATTTCAGCGAGATAAGCATAGCAGAAGACCACAATATCAGCTTCAACAAGACACTCAACATTTGATGCTGTTTTGACTAAAATGCTTATTACAGCGAGATAAGCATATCAGAAGACGAAAATCTTAACTTCACCAAAGGACATAAGTTTTGACTCTCGTTTGACAAAAAAATGGTTATTTCAGTGAGATGAGCACGACAGAAGTCAGAAATCTCAACTTCATCAAATGACTTGATTTTTGATGCTGGTTAGACTGAAATGATTAATTCAGTGAGATAAGCAATTGAGAAGACTAAAATCTGAACTTCACCAAATGACTCAATTTTTAAAGCTGTTTTGACTGACAACTTCAGAAATCAAAAATCTCAACATCACCAAATCACTCAACTTTTGATGTTGTTTTGACAAACGTGCTTATTTCAGCGAGATAAGCACTTCAGAAGACGAAAATCTCAACTGCACCAAATGACCTAACTTTTGATGCTGGTTTGAATAACATTGTTATTTCAGTGGGATACACATATCAGCAGACCAAAATCTCAAAATCACCATTTGACTCAATTTTTGGTGCTGGTTTGAATAATATGCGTATTTCAGCGAGTTAAGCAGTTCAGAAGGCAAAAATCTGAACTTCACCTAATAATTTAAGTTTTAATGCTGTTTGGATTAAAATGCTTATTTCAGCGGGATAAGCACTTCAGAAGACAAAAATCTGAACTTCACCAAATGACTCGATTTTTGTTGTTAGATTGACTAACATGCTCATTTCAGCGAGTTAAGCACTTCAGAAGATCAAAATCTCACCTTCACCAAATGGCACAACTTTCAGATGTTGTTTTGACTAACGTGCTTATTTCAGCGAGATAAGCATAATAGAAGACCAAAATCTGAACATCAACAAGCCACAACATTTTATGCTGTTTTGACAACATGCTTATTTCAGTGTGATAAACACTTCAGAAGACCAAATCCTGAACTTCACTAAATGACTCAAATTTTGATGTTGGATTTACTAACAGGCTTCCTTCAGTGAAATAAGCACTTCTGAAGTGAAGAATCTCGACTTCATCAAGTGACTCAACTTATGATGTTGTTTTGAGTAATATGCATATTTGTGTGAGACAAGCACTTCAGAAGGCCAAAATCTCAACTTCACCAAATGACTTCAATGTTAATGCTGTTTTGACTAACATGATTATTTCAGTGAGATGAGTACTGCAGAAGTCAAAAATCTCAACTTCATCAAATGCCTTGATTTTTGATGCTGGTCAGACTAAAATGCTGAATTCAGTGAATTAAGCACTTGAGAAGACTAACATCTGAACATCACCAAATGATTCAATTTTTAAAGTCGTTTTGACTAACATGCTTATTTGAGTGAGATAAGCACTTCAGAAGTCAAAAATTACAACTTCACCAAATGACTCAACTTTTGATGTTGTTTGGATAACATGCTTATTTCAGCGAGTTAAGCAGTTCAGAAGACAAAAATCTCAACTTTACCAATTGACTGAATTTTCAATGCTGGTTGGATTAAAATGCTTATTTCAGCGAGTTAAGCACTTGAGAAGACCACAGTCTGAGCTTCATCAAATGACTCAAGTTTTGATGTTGGTTTGACGAACCTGCTTATTTGAGTGAAATAAGCACTTCAGAAGTCAAAAATCTCAACTTCACCAAATGACTCAACTTTCGATGTTGCTTTGACTAACATGCTTACTTGAGTGAGATAAGCACTTCAGAAGGCAAAAATCTCAACTTCACCAAATGACATAATTTTTGATGCTGGTAGGATTAAAATTCCTATTTCAGTGAGATACGCAATTCATAAAACAAAAATCTGAACTTCACCAAATGACTCAATTTTTGATGTTACTTTGACGAACATGCTCATTTCAGCGAGTTAAGCAGTTCAGAAGACCAAAATCTCAGCTTCACCAAATGACACAACTGTTGATATTGTATTGACTAACGTGCTGATTTCAGCGAGATAAGCATAGCAGAAGACCAAAATGTCAACTTCAACAAGACACTCCACTTTTGATGCTGTTTTGACCAACATGCTAATTTCAGTGGGAAAAGCACTTCAGAAGACCAAAATCTGAACTTCACTAAATGACTCAAATTTTGATGTTGGATTGCCTATCAGACTTCCTCCAGTGAAATAAGCACTTCGGAAGTGAAGAATCTCGACTTCACCAAATGACTCAAGTTTTGATGTTGTTTTGAGTAAAATGCATATTTGAGGGAGATAAGCACTTCAGAAGACCAAAATCTGAACTTCACCAAATGACTCAAGTTTTGATGTTGGTTAAACTAATTTGCTTATTTCAGTGAGATAACCACTTCAGCCATCAAAAATCTCAACTTCACCAAATGACTTAAGTTTTAATGCTGTTTTGACGAACATGCTTATTTCAGTGAGATAATCACTTCAGAAATCCAAAATCTGAACTCTACCAAATGACTCAAGTTTTGATGTTGGTTTGACTAACATCCTTATTTCAGTGAGAAAAGCACTTCAGAAATCAAAAATCTCAACTTCGCCAAATGACTTAACTTTTGATGTTGTTTTGACTAATGTGCTTATTTCAGCGAGATGAGCATATCAGAAGACCAAAATCTCACCTTCACCAGATGACCTAACTTTTGATGCTGGTTAAATTAAAATGCTTATTTCAGCGAGTTTCGCACCTCAGAAGCCAAAAATCTGAACTTCACCAAATTACTTGATTTTTGGTTCTGGTTGGACTAAAATGCTTATTTCTGCGAGTTAAGCACTTCACATGATTAAAGTCTGAACTTCATGAAATGATGCAGTTTTTTTATGTTCGTTTGACTAACATGCTTATTTCAGCGATTTAAACACTTCAAAAGATCAAAATCGCAACTTTACCAAATGACTCAACTTTTGATGTTGTTTTGACTAACGTGCTTATTTCAGCGAGATAAGCATATCAGAAGACGAAAATCTCAATTTGACCAAGACAATCAAATTTTGATGTTGGTTTGAATAAAATGCTTATTTCAGCGAGATAAGCATATCAGATGACTAAAATCTCCACTTCACCAAAGGACCTAACTTTTGATGCTGATTTGATTAAAATGCTTATTTCAGCGATTTAAGCACGTCCGAAGACCAAAATCTGAACTTCACCAAATGATTCAAGTTTTGATGTTGGTTTGACTAACATGATTATTTGAGTGAGATAAGCACTTCTGAAGTCATTAAACACAACTTCACCAGAGGACCTATCTTTGGACGCTGGTTGGACTAAAATGCTTGTTTCAGTGAGATAAGCACTTCAGAAATCAAAAATCTCAACTTCACCATCTGAATTTTTTTTATGCTGTTTTGACTAACATGCTTATTTAAATGAGATAAACACTTCAGAAGACCAATGTCTCACTTCACCAAAAATGTTAGTTATTGATGTTGATTTGAATGACATGCTTATTTCATTGAGATAAGCACTTCAGAAGATCAAATTCTCAACTTCAACAAATGACACAACTTTTGATGTTGTTTTGACTAACGTGCTTATTTCAGCGAGATAAGCATAGCAGAAGACCAAAATTTCAACTTCAAAAAGACACTCAACTTTTTATGGTGTTTTGAGAACATACTTATTTCAGTGAGATAAGCAGTTGAGAAGATCAAAATCTGAACTTCACTAAATGACTCAAATTTTGATGTTGGATTGACTAACAGCCTTCCTCCAGGGAAATAAGCACTTCAGAAGTGAAGAATCTCGACTTCACCAAATGACTTAATTTTTAATGCTGTTTTGACTAACATGCTTATGTCAGTGAGACAAGCACTTCATAAAACCAAAATCTGAACTTCACCACATGACTCAAGTCTTGATGTTCATTTGACTAACATGCTTGTTTCAGCGATTTATGCTCTTCAGAATTCAAAAATCGCAACGTCAACAATGGCTTAATTTTTGATGTTGTTTTGACTAACGTGCTTATTTCACTCAGATAAGCACATCAGAAGACCAATATCGGAACTTAACCCTTTGAGTTAGTTTTTGATGTTGGTTTGAATGACATGCTTGTTTCATTGAGATAGGCACTTCAGACGAACAAAATCTCAACTTCACGAAATAAGTCAATTTTTGATGTTGTTTTGAATAACATGCTTATTTCAGCGAGTTGAGCACTTCTGAGGTGCTTATCTCAATGAAATAAGCATGTCATTCAAAACAACAACAAAAACTAACATTTTTGTTGCAGTGAGATATTGGTTTTCTGAAGTGTTTATCTGAGTTAAATAAGCATGTCAGTCAAAACAGCATCAAAAAATAATTCAGATAGTGAATTTGAGATTTGTGCTTTCTGAAGTGCTCATCTCACTGAAATAAGCATTTCAGTCCAGCCAGGGTCCAAAGTTAGGTCCTTTGGGGAAGTTGAGATTTTTGACTTCTGAAGTGCTTATGTGACTCAAATAAGCATGTTAGTCAAAACACCACCAACACTGAAGTCATCTGGTGAAGACTAGATTTTTGACTTCTGAAGTGCTTATCTCAATGAAATAAGCATTTTAGTCAAATCAGCATAAAAATTTAGGTCCTTTGGTGAAGTTGAGATTTTAGTCTTCTGATATGCTTGTCTCACTGAAATAAGCATTTTAGTCAAACCAGCATCGAAAGTTCAGTTTCTTGGTGAAATTGATATTTTGGTCTTCTGATACGCTTATCTCGCTGAAAGAAGCAGGTTAGTCAAAACAACATCAACGATTGAGTCATTTGTTGAAGTTGAGATTTTGATTTTCTGAAGTGCTTAACTCGCTGAAGTAAGCATGCTAGTCAAAAGAACATAAAAATTGTGTCATTTGATGAAGTTCAGATTTTAATCGTCTGCAGTGCTTAACTCGCAGAAATAAGCATTTTAGTCTAACCAGAATCAAAAATCAATTCATTTGGTGAAGTTCAGACTTTTGGCTTCTGAGGTGCTAATCTGGCTGAAATAAGCATTTAAATTTAACCATCATCAAAAGTTAGGTCATCTGGTGAAGGTGAGATTTTAGTCTTCTGATCTGCTTATCTCGCTGAAATAAGCACGTTAGTCAAAACAACATCAAAAGTTGAGACATTTGGTAAAGTTGAGATTTTGATCTTCTGAAGTGCTTATCTCAATGAAATAAGCATGATGTCCTGATCTGAGTGAAATAAGCATGTTATTCGAAACAGCATACAAAATTAAGTCATTTATTGACGTTGAGATTTTGACTTCTGAAGTGCTTAAATCGCTGAAACAAGTTACTCAAACCAACATCAAAACTGGAGTCATTTAGTGAAGTTCAGATTTTGGTTTTCTGAAGTGCTTATCTCACTGAAATAAGCATGTTAGTCAAAACAGCATTTAAAAATTAAGTCATTTGGTTAATTTGAGATTTTTGACTTCTGAAGTCCTTATCTCACTCAAAAAAGCATGTTAGTCTAACCAACAACAAAACTTGAGTCATTTGTTGAAGTCGAGATTCGTCACTTCTGAAGTGCTTATTTCACTGTCGGAAGACTGATAGTCAATCCAAAAACAAATTTTGAGTCATTTCGTGAAGTTCAGATATGGTCTTCTGAAGTGCTTATCTCACTGAAATAAGCATGTTAGTCAAAACAGCATCAAAAATTAGGTCATTTGTTGACGTTGAGATATTTGACTTCTGAAGTGCTTAAATCGCTGAAACAAGCATGTTAGTCAAACCAACATCAAAACTTGAGTCATTTAGTGAAGTTCAGATTTCGGTTTTCTGAAGTGCTTATCTCACTCAAATAAGTATGTTAGTGTAACCATTGTCAAAACTTGAGTCATTTGATGAAGTTCAGATTTTAGTGTTCTGAAGTGCATATCTCACTGAAATAAGCATTTTAATACAACCAGCATCAAAAGTTAGGTCCTTTGGTGAAGTTGAAATTTTTGACTTCAGAAGTGCTTATCTCACTCGAATAAGCATGTTAGTCTAACCATTGTCAAAACTTGAGTCATTTGATGAAGTTCAGATTTTGGTGTTCTGAAGTGCTTATTTCACTGAAATAAGCATTTTAGTACAACCAGCGTCAAAATTTGAGTCATTTGGTGAAGTTGAGATTTTTGCCGGCTGAAGTGCTTATCTCACTGAAATAAGCATGTTAGTCAAACCAGCATCAAAAGTTGAGTCATTTGTTGAATTTGAGATTTTGGTCTTCTGATATGCGTATCTTGCTGAAATAACAATGTTATTCAAGCCAGCATCAAAAGTTCGATCATTTAGTGAAGTTGAGATTTTAGTCTTCTGATATGCTTATCTCGCTGAAATAAGCACGTTTGTCAAAACAACATCAAAAGTTGAGTCATTTGGTGATGTTGAGATTATTGATTTCTGAAGTGCTTGTCACACTGAAATAAGCACGTTAGTCAAAACAGCAATAAAAATTGAGTCATTTCGTGAAGTTCAGATTTTGGTCTTCTGAAGTGTTTATTTGAGTGAAATAAGCATGTTAGTAAAAACAGCATCAACATTGAAG
>NW_025976661.1:0-7323 GCF_021869965.1 Rhincodon typus | reverse complement strand
AACCCATTTCTGAAGAAGGGTCTAGGCCCGAAACGTCAGCTTTCCTGCTCCTCTGATGCTGCTTGGCCTGCTGCGTTCATCCAGCTCCACACCTTGTTATCTCAGATTCTCCAGCATCTGCAGTTCCTACTATCTCTGAAACAATAAAATACCTCACCCTTGCAAAAAAATCACTTGGCTACCATTCTGTTATCTGCAATTTGCAGTAATTTATGATTACTCAGGATTTTTCTGTCCTAATACATTATTTCTCCATGCTAACCCTGAACCATTTATTACAATAGCTTCAGTTTTTATCCAATCTCTTATGTGATAATTTGTGAAATACTGAGGACAGCTTTACCTTTATTAATCTTTGATTTTATTTAATCAGAAACAGATGTATTTGTTTGATTTTAAGTCCACACTGACTCTCCTTAAACAGCTCCACCCTCTCC
Source organism: Rhincodon typus (assembly GCF_021869965.1). Classification (NCBI taxonomy): domain Eukaryota; kingdom Metazoa; phylum Chordata; class Chondrichthyes; order Orectolobiformes; family Rhincodontidae; genus Rhincodon; species Rhincodon typus. The sequence continues at coordinate 6,886 of NW_025976661.1, read as the reverse complement.
AGTTGGATTTGTGTTAATCTGCTCCTGGTTATTCCAAGTGTACACAGCACCAGTGTCAAACTGACCTTCCATGTGGTCGTTGTGCTTTTGAGAAGGGTGTCACATTTTCAAGTTTGTGTGGTGGGGCAGAAGTATTGGGTTGAGCTGTGGTTTGTAGTTTTATGAAGCAGAAAGATAAAACGTGATGCAGAGTAAGTAACAGAAGTGTTGCTAACCTCATCAGTTTGACACTGTTTTCTTGTTCTTCCTCCTTTAATCATTGCATTTTTCAGATCCTAATTCAGAATTCCTGGAGCTCTGTGACTGGCCTGGAACAGTGTGTCGAAAGGACTCTTGCAATCCACAAGAGGTGATTTTCCCACTGCACTGCCACTACGGGCTGGAATGCTGCAGGCTGAACAGAAAACCTGAATTCCAATGATGAGGTCCCACTGGCTCACACTCTTCCTTCTCACTGATTGAAGACACTCACCAGAAACAAGTTACGTCTTATGTTTTAGCCTTGAAGCATTGACTCTGCGTCGCTGAATGCAGGCTGTATTCAGAAACAGAAATTAACTAAACTTTCCATCTGTGCTTTATCACTCTTTAAGGTTCATGTCTCTTATTTCAAGTATTTTGATCGGGGAATGAGGATAGGAGGACACCAGTGAAATGTAAGGAATACAGGAGGAGCTCACTGTAGAGCATCTCTGAAAGTTGGAATCGGAAAAACGCTATTCCACATTGTAAGAAATTAAGGTGAATCATGGTTACATGGAGGTGGCAAACATAAATTCTTTCAAGATTATTTTGTTTGAGAATTTGGAGCCAGAAAGGAGGAAGCAGTCTCAATTGTTCATCCAGTTGTTAACTCTGTACTATTGTAAAGGCCTGCTCCTCCAGCCTCTCGAACCCTCTACATTAACGCACTGTGCACAGGTTCAGAAGAACCTCATGGTTCAGACAAAGTAAGTCCATATTTTGAAGGATTGTTATAATGTGTCAGACAAACAGGAAATGACAATCTCGATTTATATGTTTTCAAGCTGTCAACAATCTTTTATAAGTATTAATTCTCCATATCCCTCCTATCCATTCTCAAAAGTAAATTGTAGCCTGCATTTATCTGACTTCCCATCTTTTAGTGGGCATTGGATATTATTTATCAGTAAAGTTCCAACAGTGTCCTGGTCACTTTGGACCCTCTGCTATTCCATTGGTTTGAAGTTTCCTGATGCAACTGAGAGTCATTACAATTGAATTTTGAGCTGAACATACATACAAGGAACACAGGGAGGCCATTCAGCCTTTTGAGCCTGCTCCACTATTCTGTAAGATATTTTCCCCACATTTCTATAGCTGCATTCATGTTCACTCTGAAGAATCCTCACTGTGCAGTGGATCTCCTCTGGAGCTTAAATTGTGTGAAATTCTAACCTACAGTATTGTTTGGGCACTGTCTGTAAGGGATTTTAACAGAGAAACCAGAGGAAGCCTTCCCCTTGCCTAACGTATACACTGCCTCAGCCTGGTTCTGGATGAGTAGGAGAAGTTGGACCAGATGCCAATACTTGAAGAAAAGTAAATGAACAAGGAAATGCCTGAGGAACTGAATAATTACTTTGCATTAGTCTTCACAGTGGAAGACATGAGTAATATCCCAAAATTTCAAGAGAGTCAGGGGGTGGAACTGAGTATGGTGGCCATCACCAAGGAGAAGGTGCTAGCAAAACTGAATGGCCTGAAGGTGGATAAATCACCAGGACCAGATGGGCTACACCCCAGATTTCTTAAGGAGATAGCTGAAGAGATAGTGGAGGCGTTAGTGGTGATCTTTTAGGAATTGCTCAAATCAGAGAGGATCTCAGAGGACTGGAAAATTGCTAACATGACAACCTTATTTAAAAAAGGAGGAAAACAAAAGACTGAAAATTACAGGTCGATTAGCCTAACCTCAGTCATGGGTAAGATTTTAGAGTCCATTACGAAGGTTGAGATTTTTGAATACTTGGAAATGCACGGTAAAATAGGGCAAAGTTAATAGGCCTTCGTCAAGGGGAGGTCATGCCTAACAAATCTGTTAGAATTCTTTGAGGAAGTAATGAGCAGGGCAGACCAAGGAGAGCCAATGGATGTTATCTACCTGGACTTCAAGAAGGCCTTTGACAAGGTGCCGCACAAGAGGCTGCTGAGTAAGATAAGGGCCCATGGTGTTAGAGGCAAGGTGCTAGCATGGATAGAAGATTGGCTGTCTGGCAGAAAGCAGAGAGTGGGGATAAAAGGGTCTTTCTCAGGATGGCAGCCGGTGACAAGTGGTGTTCCGCAAGGGTCAGTGCTGGGACCACAAATTTTCACTTTATACATTAATGATCTAGATGAAGGAACTGTGGGCATTCTGGCTAAGTTTGCAGATGATACAAAGATAGGTGGAGGGTCAGATAATATTGAGGAGGTGAGGATGCTGCAGAAGGATTTGGACAGGTTAGGTGAGTGGGCAAAGAAGTGGCAGATGGAGCATAATGTGGGAAAGTGTGAGGTCATGCACTTTGGTAAAAAGAATAGAGAAATAGGCTATTTTTAAATGGGGAGAAAAATCAGAAATCTGAAGTGCAAAGAAACTTGGGAATTCTAATCCAGGATTCTCTCAAGATAAACTTGCAGATTGAGTCAGTGGTTAGGAAGGCAAATGCAACTATGGGATAACAAGGTGTGGAGCCATTAAACACAGCAGGCCAAGCTGCATCAAAGGAGCAGGAAAGCCGATGTTTCGGGTCTGGACCCTTCTTCAGAAATTTTAGTGACAAGTAGAACTCGCTTTGGACTCCAGGGTCACAGAAACGAGATTCACAGCAGTTCAGAGATGGAGAACTGTTGGAAGTCCATCATTTTATTATTCTCTGTGTTAGTCAGTTTTATTCTGCTTTCATAGATAATCATATCATAGAATCCCTACAGTGTGGAAAAAGGCCCTTCAGCCCAACAAGTCCACACTGATCTTCAGAGCATCCCACCCAGACCCACCCCCCAAATAACCCACCCAATCTACACATCGCTGAACACTACAGGCAATTTAGCATGGCCAATTCACCTAACCTACACGTGCAAATTCCACACAGACAGTCGCCTGAGGGTGCAAACAAACCCGGGTCCCTGGTGTTGTGAGGCAGCAGTGCTAACCATTTAGCCACAGTGTCGCCAATTGGTTGACACGTTCTGAGAGTTTGGTCATCACCAGACTGTCACACCCTAATTATTACTGAGGTGACCTCACAAAGACTGAAAATCGCAACTGAAAAAGAAGATAACCTCAAGTTGTTGCTGCATAAATACATGGGTTTTATGATTCTATGTACTTATGCAGCAACACAGAACAAATTCAGAGAAGAGCTGAAGAATATGATGAAATCTCTATGGAAACAAATCCTCAGTTATTTGCAAAGAATGTGAACAAAATAAACCTATTGTAGCAGAACATCCTGAAGCTGAATCTTAATTTCACTTCTTTTTCTACAGTAGAATTCCATTTGGCTCTGTGACTGTAAAAAAAAAGGCTTAGAACATCCATTCCCTAGATCTTCTGCTAGACATTTGGTTTGGTATTTTCTGTTCTTTATGATTTGTTTTTGCCAGGTTACAGATTGCACATTCCTTCAAAGGTAGCAAATTTCAAATATGTGGATCAAAGTCAAAAGCAATTGACTACAGCAATGATGTCTGACATATAAATAAACAACAAAGGAATCCATGACAGATACTGGGATCCAAGGAGCCAAGTTTTTTTTTAACTTAGTGAGTAAACAATCAAAGATCTTACTCTATTGAAAAGTCTCTGGGACATTTTTTTGGGACTTTTACAAGCGACTGACCTCATGATTGGTCACAATTCCTCTGTGAGAACTGGGCCTATGATCTTCCAACATTAAGGACAAATTTTTAGTCATCCCCAGTTATCACGGTTGCATACTTTCTTTATCTAATTAAATAATATATCATGTCTAAATGGCTGCTTCTTAACAAACTCAATAAATGATCTGAAAATTGCAATAAAACATCAAGTGTCATGGAAAGTTATGGGCAAAAAGGCAGGAAAGTAGGGTTGAGAGTGATCTACCAGCCATGATCTCATTAAATGGTGGAGCAGACCTGGTGGCTGAATTGCTTACTTCTGCTACTACATCTCATTGTGTTATGGTCTTCTATTGATCCTTGTTCCATTAGAGAAAAACTTCGACATTTTGTTCCTCCATGTGATGGTTCACTTGTTTTGCCTAGTCTATTTCTTATTAATGTGAGTTTATATTTGAAGTGTTTAACTCATTGTGCAGACAAAATTATCTTAGAGCTCTATAAAAAAAGCAAAAATGATGCTGTATAGTGTTCTCTACTGTGGGGGTTGTTAACCATAAAGATTTAAAGCCTTGGATTCATTTTCTTCTGTCTGCATGGGTTTATAAACAACCCTTCCACATGGTCCCAGCTGAGAGACATGTACAAGCAAAGCAACCCCAATGTTGCTATGAAAGGAATTGTTTGATAGGTGGAGTTATACACTGAGCCAAAATTTTTGCGTGTTTTGAAATAAATAACTTTGCTGATCTTTGGAGCTTTTTTTGGCAATGTGAGAAGACAGGCCGGTGCTGCAGGTTTGAGGCAGAGACTCAGCTCTTACTCTCTCTTGAGACCGTCAGAAAGCCATCTTCCTGTGTGTGACTATGTGTGTATGTCTGTTTGTATGTGTCTGAGTTGCTGATTGTATGTGTGTTTAAAGTCTATGTGGTTGATATATATGTATCTGAATATGTGCATTGAAGCTACACATTGGACTTAAATATTTACATGTCAAAACAAGTTGATCAGGAGTTTTGGCATTTAACACTCAATCCACTCCTGAACTGTTTAAACAAGGATTTTGTTGGAAAATTCGATCGGAAACAAATCCATTGCTCAATAATTGCTCATTCCTGCTGGTGCAAACTCCCTAAATTGTCTCCCGCACTTCCCGCAACTCATCCCTCACACCCCCTCCCCGCAATAACAACCAAAACAGAATCCCCCTTATCCTCACGTACCACACCACCAACCTCCAGATCCAACGCATCATCTTCCGACACTTCTGCCATTTGCAATCCTACCCCACCACCAAAGACATTTTTCCCTCCCCATCCTCATCTGCTTTCCGGAGGGACCACTCTCTCCGTGACTCCCTTGTCCGCTCCACACTCCCCTCCCGCCCCACCACACTCTGCACTTTTCTCTGCAACCGCGGGAAGTGCTACACCTGCCCCTACACCTCCCCCCTCACCCCCATTCCAGGCCCTAAGAAGACTTTCCACATCAAGCAGATGTTCACCTGCACATCTGCTAACGTGGTATACTGCATCTGCTGTTCCCATTGTGGCCTCCACTACATCGGGGAAATCAAGCGGAGACTTGGGGACCGCTTTGCAGAACACCTACGCTTGGTTCGCACTAAACAACTGCACCTCCCAGTCAGAACCTTTTCAACTCCCTCTCCCATTCCTCAGACGACATGTCCATCCTGGGCCTCCTGCAGTGCCACAACGATGCCACCCGAAGGTTACAGGAACAGCACCTCATATTCTGCTTGGGAACCCTGCAGCCCAATGGTATCAATGTGGACTTCACAAGCTTCAAAATCTCCCCTCCCCCTACCGCATCCCAAAACCAGTCCAGCTCGTCCCCGCCTCCCTAACCTGTCCTTCCTCCTGCCTATCCCCTCCTCCCACCTCAAGCCCCACCCCCATCTCCTACCTACTGACCTCATCCCGCCCCCTTGATCTGTCCGTCCTCCCTGGACTGACCTATGTCCTCCCTAACTCACTCCCTACACTCACCTTTACTGGCTCCATCCCCGCCTCTTTGACCGGTCTGTCTCCTCTCCACCTATCTTCTCCTCTATCCATCTTCTATCCGCCTCCCTCTCTCTCCCTATATATTTCAGAACCCCATTCCCCTCCCCCATTTCTGAAGAAGGGTCGAGGCCCAAAACGTCAGCCTTCCTGCTCCTCTGATGCTGCTTGGCCTGCTGTGTTCATCCAGCTCTACATCTTGTTATCTCCCTAAATTGCTGAATGGTACAGCATAAAACTGCACACAATCCTGCTCATCAACTGAGAGAACGCAGATTCCCCCAATCCAATCCAAAACAGCAAGTATTCTTCACAGATTCACGGAACCTGAAGCGAGAGACAGAGCTAGGACAGTGAGACTAGACATGCAAATAAAAAGAGAATGGGGGTGTTGGGGAGCAAAATCATAAAGATACAGAAACAGAGACAGAGAGAAAAAGGCAAAAGAAGAGAGAGCCAATCAGGCAGAGAGGCAGCCAGAACAAGAGAGAGCGAGAGACAGAGACAGAGATTGATATTGAGAGAGATGGGAAGAGGGTGAGGAAAAAAGACAGGGAGAAACAGACACACTGAGAGAGGGAAAGAGACAGAGAGAGAGAGAGAGTCAGAGGTGGCGAGGTGGAGGGGACACTTACAGAAAGGGACAAACAGACAAATGGAAACAGAGAGAGGCAGAGAGTGAGAGACAGAGAGAGGGACAAAGGGAGAGACAGCGATACAGAATCAGGGAGAGATGCACAGTGATAGTAGGAACTGCAGATGCTGGAGAATCCGAGACAACAAGGTGCAGGGCTGGATGAACACAGCAGGCCAAGCAGCATCATAGGAGCAGAGAGGCTGACGTTTCGGGCCTAGACCCTTCATCAGAAAAGGGGGAGGGGAAGGGGGTTTTGAAATAAATAGGGAGAGAGTGGGAGGCGGATAGAAGAGGGATAGAGGAGAGGATAGGTGGAGAGGAAACAAACAGGTCGAAGAGGCGGGGATGGGGCCAGGAAAGGTGAGTGTAGGTAGGGAGTTAGGAAGGGGATAGGTCA
>NW_025976660.1:0-7323 GCF_021869965.1 Rhincodon typus | reverse complement strand
TCTCTGTGAGGGAGTGAGAGTGTCTGTGAGGGAGTGGGTGTGTCTGTGAGAGAGTGTGCAGAAGCCGATTCAAATTTTAACATCACTCCCGGGGTTTAGGGTTTAAACAGATTTGGAAACAGAGGCAGCAAGAAAAATCGTGTCTTAACTTTAATTCCACTCCCTCTCCCCCAGCCATACCCAAGCCCCCCACCTCGATTTTGTTTTAACTCGTAGTTTCATTCGTTCAACCTTCAGACTTTGCAGAACAGTCGGCTTTGCGGAGAGGTCAGGGAATGGTTTAATTTCACAGAATACGAGTCTCTCTGTCGTCCCACTCCTTCGTCGAAATTCAAACCTAAAGTTCAGTTTTCACCTCCCTCCAGCGCAGTCTCCCTTCTCTCATTTATCCCTCTCTCTCTTTTTCCCTCTATCCCTCTCGCTCTATCTATCTATCTATTTCTATCTACCTGTCTCTCTCTCTCTAGCTATCTGTCTCTCTATCTCTGTCTATCTATCTATCTATCTATCTACCTATCTATCTATCTCTGTCTCCATCTCTGTCTGTCTCTTTATTTCTCTGTATCTATCTATCTATCTATCTAACTAACTAACTATCTGTCTATCTCTCCATCTATGTCTAACTCTCTCTCTCTACCTATCTGTCTCTATTTCTATCTATCTCTATCTTTGACTCTCACTCTATCTATCTGTCTATCTCTATGTCTATCCATCTACCTATCTATTTCTGTCTCCATCTATGTCTCTTTATTTCTCTATCTCTATCTATCTGTCTATCTATCTATCTATCTATCTCAATCAATCTATCTATCTACCTATCTCTATATATCTATCTATCTCTCCATCAATGTCTATCTCTGTCTTTAAGTATCAATCTATCTATCTATCTCCATATATCTATCTCTCCATGACTATCTTTGTCTCTAAGTATCTATCTATCTATTTCTATCTATCTGTCTCTCTCTCTCTATCTATAACTGTCAGTCTATCTATCTGTCTCTCTCTATCTCTATGTCTATCTATCTATCTACCTATCTATCTATCTCTGTGTCCATCTATCCATCTCGGTCTCCTTATTTCTCTCTCTCTCTATCTATCTGTCTATCTATCTAACTATCTATCTATCTATCTATCTATCTATCTAACTATCTATATATCTATCTATATCTCCATCTATATCTATCTCTGTCTCTATCTATCTATTTATATATCTCTGTCTCCATCTATCCGTCTCTGTCTCTTTATTTCTATCTATCTATCTATCTATCTATCTGTCTGTCTGTCTATCTATCTATCTAACTATCTATATATCTATCTATCTCTCCATCTATGGCTATTTCTGTCTCTATCTATCTATCCAGCTATTTCTATCTATCTGTCTCTCTCTCTATCTATCACTGTCACTCTCTATCTCTATGTCTATCTATCTATCTACCTATCTATCTATCACTGTCTCTTTCTATCTATCTATCTATCTATGTATCTATGTATCTATCTACATATCTATCTATCTCTCCATCTATGTCTGTCTCTGTCTCTAACTATCTATCTATCTATCTCTATCTATCTGTCTCTCTCTCTATCACTGTCACTCTATCTATCTGTCTCTCTCTATCTCTATGTCTATCTATCTATCTACCTATCTATATGTCTCTGTCTCCATCTACCCATCTCTGTCTCTTTATTTCTGTCTCTCTCTTTCTCTATCTATCTATCCTTCTATCTATCTATCTAACTACCTATCTATCTCTCCATCTATGTCTATTTCTGTCTCTATCTATTTATCTATTTCTATCTATGTGTCTCTTTCTCTCTCACTGTCACTCTGTCTATCTGTCTCTCTCTATCTCTATGTCTATCTATCTATCTACCTATCTATATATCTCTTTCTCCATCTATCCATCTCTGTCTCTTTATTTCTATCTATCTATCTATCTATCTATCTATCTATCTATCTATCTATCTATCTATCTATCTAACTCTCTATATATCTATCTATCTCTCCGTCTCTGTCTATCTCTGTCTTTATCTATCTATCTCTCCATCTCTGTCTATCGCTGTCTCTAACTTTCTGCCTCTATCTATCTATCTGCCGACCTACCGTTCGATTAAGGGGCGGAACAACCGAGCTGCAAAACCATAGTGTCTAGAAGTACTAAATAGAAGTAAAACCACACCGCTGGCTCATACATTGTGAGGCCTCAGACGCGGTACAAGGCAGGTGCACAGGAACGAACTTCAGGGGTTTTGGTACAGGTGAGACCTGGTTCCTCTAGGATTTAGAATTGGGAGGGTGGGGGAGGGTGCGGGGGGCGAGGATGGTGTGATCAGGTAGAAACGTTCAGAGGAAAGAGAACAGAAAAGCAAGGGACAGTACAGAACCGGAACAGGCCGTTGCCCCCCACCCCGCCACCAACCCCCACCCCGCCACCCACGACATCAAGCCTACGCCGACCCTTTTTGCCCTTCCATGCTAAAACTTAGATCCGCATCCCTCTATTCCCGTCCTGTTCATGTCCAGTTGTTTCATTAACGCTGCTACTGCGTCTGCTTCTGCCACCTCCTCTGGCAGCACATTCCAGGCACTCACCACCGTGTGTGAAAAACTTGCCCCGCACATCTCTTTTAAACTTTAAACTTTTAAACTAGCGCCCCCCCCCCACCCCCCCACCCCGCCTCAACCTCCTGCGTTCTAGTCAAATCAAACCCAGTCTATCTAACCTTCCTTCATAGTTAAAGTTCCCCCATACTGGGTGGGACATCCTGGTAAACCTTTTCTGTACCCTCTCCAAAACATGCACATCCTTCTGGTAGTATGGTGACCAGAGCTGTACGCAAATATTCCAAGTGTGCCCTGACTAAAGTTCTTTGAAGTTGCAGCATAACTACGTATGAGTAGACAGGTTAGACAGAGATGAACTATTGTAGACCGGGACTTCTTTCACTGGAGCGTAGGAGGCTGAGGGGTGACCTTACCGAGGTTTATAAAATCATGAGGGGCATGGATAGAGATAATGGTGGGTGTCTTTTCCCCTAGGGTGGGGGATTTCAAGACTAGGGGGCACATTTTTAAGGTGAGACGAGAGAGAGATGTTAAAAAGACACGAGGGGTATTTTTTTTTACGCAGAGGGTGGTTCGTGTGTGGAATGAACTTCCAGAGGAAGTGGTGGATGTGGGTACAGTTACGACGTTTAAAAAGACATTTGGATATGTACGTGGACAGGAAAAGGTTTGGAGGGATATGGGCCAGGAGCTGGTGGGTGGGACGAGTTTAGCTTTGGGGAACCATGGTCGGCACGGACTGAATCATAGAAACCCCTCCAGTGTGGAAGCAGGCCGCGCCGACCCTCCGAAAAGCATCCCATCCAGACCCATCCACAGCCTCTTTCCCACGGTCAACCCACCCTAACCCCTGCACATCCCTGGGCACTATGGGACAATTTCCCACGGCCAATCCCACCCTAACCTGCACATCCCTGGGCACTATGGGACAATTTCCCACGGCCAATCCCACCCTAACCTGCACATCCCTGGACACTGTGGGACAATTTCCCACGGCCAACCCACCCTAACCTGCACATCCCTGGGCACTATGGGACAATTTCCCACGGCCGATCCCACCCTAACCTGCACATCCCTGGGCACTACGGGACAATTTCTCACGGCCAATCCACCCTAACCTGCACATCCCTGGGCACTACGGGACAATTTAGCACGGCCAATCCCACCCTAACCTGCACATCCCTAGGCTGTGGGAGGAAGTCCACAAAGATGCGGGGAGAGAAGATAGATGAAGTAAGGAGAAAGAGAGACAGAGACCGTGATAGACTGCAAGAAAGAGAGACAGTGACAGAGAGAGAGAGAGAGAAACGAAGTCAGAGGAGAAAGACAGAGACGATGACAGAGAGAGAAAAAAGTAGGAAGTGAGAGAGACATTAAGCAGTGAGTGACTGTGTGTGAGAAAGAGAGAGAGAGATAAACACCTTTTCTCAAGGGCTTGGGGAAGTGAGTTGGGAGCGGGAACTTTCACGCTGAAATAATTTTTTTCGGGGGCGTGGTGTCGAATTTCTCGAAACCCAACAGGAATGGAAACTTGTTTTTTGCTTAGAATCCCTACAGTGTGGAAACAGGCCCTTCGGCCCAACAAGTCCACGCCGAAGTTGATTCCCACCTGCCCGCTCAGCCCCGCTCCGCCGCCTCCCCCGCCCCAACCTCTCCCGAGAGGTACCCGTTCAGTAGGTTTGGGGTTAACTTGTAGCTGTGTGCCACCGCGGGTCAGCCATTCTGGAGAGTCTTCATCACGGAGGTACATGAGCTGTTTCAGTCCGGCCGCCGAACCCGTGGGGTTGGTATGTACGATATAACATTGACCCACAGAACCACCAACACCGCACACCCCCCCCACACTTTAACACCGACCAACCCCACTCCTCAGGACCCCACCCCGGGGCGCGGCCCCTGGCCTGGAGAAACAAACAGCCTCACAGTCACATGGATAGATAGAGAGACAGAGAGAGACAGAGCGATAGACAGACGAACTGTTACATGGTTACATGGATAGATAGACGGACAGACACATAGTCACATGCTCACATAGATAGACACACAGACGCATAAACATATGCTTGCATAGGTAGGCAGACAGGCAGACACCATAGTCACATGCTCACATAGACGCACAGACGCATAGTCACATGGTTACATAGACAGAAAGACAGACACAGTCATTATGGTTACATAGATAGACAGACAGACACAGTCACATGGTCACATAGACGCAGAGTCATATGGTTACATAGACAGACAAACAGAGACACATAGGCACATGGGTAGCTAGATAAATAGACAGATAGACAGACAGACACAGAGTCACGTGGATAGATAGATAAATAGATGGATAGACAGACAGATACATAGTCACATGATCACAGATAGACAGATACAGTCGCGTGGATACATAGCTCGACAGACATATAGTCAAATGGTCTCGTAGATAGACAACTAGACAGACACATAGTCACATGGTCACATAGATAGACACATATTCACATGGTCACATAGATAGGCAGACACATAGTCACATGGTCACATAGACAGATAGACAGACACATAGTCACATGGTCACATAGATAGACAGACAGACACATAGTCGCATGGTCACATAGATAGACAGACACATAGTCACATGGTCACATAGACAGACAGACACATAGTCACATGGTCACGTAGATAGACAGTCAGACAGACAGAGTGGCACATGTTCAGGTAGATAGATAATCTGCTTGAACCGCCCGTTCCCTAAAGGGGGTGAAAAACGTTCTCCGTTTAGGGGTGTGTTTGAGGTGGGGGGGCGGTGATGTTGTGGGGCCGAAGCTAGTGACATTATCGCGGGAGGATTTCGAATGAATCGTCTTGTGGCAAAAGATGGGGGCGTGTGGAGTGTGTGTGGGGGGGGGGGGGGGGGGGGGGGGAGAGCGTGTGAACGTGTGTGTGCGCGGGGACAGGGTATGTGTGTGTGTGTTTCTGAGTGTGTGTGTGTTTGTGTGTGCGTTTGCATGTGTGTATGAGTGAGTGATGTGTGTGTGTGTGTGAGTGTGTGTGTGTGCGAAAGTGTGTATGTATGTGAGTGTGTGTACGAGAGTGTGGTTGCATGTACGTGTATGAGTGTGTGTGTGGGGGGGAGAGTGTGAGAGAGAGCGTGGGAGAGTGTGTTTGTGTGGGGGGAGTGTGCGTCTGAGTGAGAGTTTGTATGAGAGTTTGTGAGTGAGTGTGTGTATGTGAGAGGTTGTGTGAGTGTGTGTGTGTGTCGGGGGTGGGGGGAGTGTGTGTGTGAGAGAGAGCGAGAAAGAGAGTGTGTGTGTGTTTTGATACAGTTCACGTCCATTTCAAATTACCAACAAAACCAAAACATTTCTCACAAATGTGCGAATAGTTAGGGAGGAGACTCTGGTCCCTTTGGAAAACAGCACAGTGGGATCGAAAAGCCGTTTCTGTGACACTGTACACAAAATAAGGATGCAGTTGTAAAGATATCGTGTTGTACTTAATTTCAAAACGATGCAATCGGCTAATTGATATTGTCTGGGTCGATTGTGAAACCGTCCCAGTTTGCTGCCTGTTTGTAGAATAATGTTGCTTATCTCTGGGCGTTGTTCATGATGGATTAAACAAAAAAAACAAACATAATTGAGGCCCCACTCCATCCCTGACATCACTAAGAAAGCAAAGGGGTTTCCGATACTGCACTTTCATCTTTGAGTCAGTGTGTGAGGAATGCCGGGGCTGGGGTGGGGGTGGCGGGGGGGGGGCGTGTGGAGAGTGGGGAGGTGTGAGGGAGTGTGCGTGCGTGAGGGAGAGAAAGACTGTGTTTGTGAGAAAGAGTGTTTTTGAGAGTATGTGTGAGAGAGAGTGTATGTGTGTGTGTGTGAGCGTGAATGAGTGAGTGTGTTTGTGTGCGAGAGATAGTGTGTGTATGAGTGAGAGAGAGGGAGAGAGGCTGAGTGAGCGTGTTTGTGTGTTTGGGTGTGAACGTGTGTGTGAGAAAAAGAGTGAGTGAGCAAGAATGAGTGTGTGTGAATTTGTGCTTGAGACAGCATGAGTGCTTGTGAATGAGAGTGTGTTTGTATGTGAGAGATGGTGTGGGTGAGAATGTGTGTGAGAGAGAATGTGAGTGTGAGAGATAACAAGGTGTAGAGCTGGATGAACACAGCAGGCCAAGCAGCATCAGAGGAGCAGGAAAGCTGACGTTTCGGGCCTAGACCCTTGTGTTTTTGTGTGCGAGAGACTGTATGTGAACGTGTGTGAGAGAGTGAGTGAGAGAGTGTGAATGAGTGAGTGTATTTGTGTGCTGAAGACTGTGCATGTGATTATGTTTGTGTGAGAGAGGCTCGTGAGTGTGTGAGTGCTTGTGTGTGAAGGACAGTGTGTGTGTGTGTGTGTGACAATGTGTGTGGGAGAGAGACTGTGAGTGTGTGTGTGTTTGTGTGTGAAGGACAATGTGTGAGTGTGTGTATGACAATGTGTGTGTGAGAGAGAGACTGTGAGTGTGTGAGAGAGAGAGACAGCGTGTGAGTATGTGTGTGAGAGAGAGGCTGTGAATGTGTGTGTGAGAGAGAAAGACGGCATGTGTGTGTATGAGAGAGAGTGCATATGTCAGAGACTGAGCGTGTGTTTGTGTGAAGGACAGTGATTGTGTGTGTGTGTGTGTGTGTGAAACAATGTGTGTGCGAGAGAGAGACTGATTGTGTGTGTGAGAGAGAGAGACTGTGAATGTGCGTGTGTGAGAGAGAGAGACAGCATGTGAGTGTGTGTATGAGAGAGTG
>NW_025976659.1:0-7325 GCF_021869965.1 Rhincodon typus | reverse complement strand
CGCTGGTTTTGGGATGCGGTAGGGGGAAGGGAGATTTTGAAGCTTGTGAAGTCCACACTGATACAATTGGGCTACAGGGTTCACAAGTGGAATACGAGTTGCTGTTCCTGCAACCTTCGGGTGACATCATTGTGGTACTGCAGGAGGCCCAGGATGGACATGTCGTTTGAGGAATGGGAGGGGGAATTGAAATGGTTCGCGACTGGGAGGTGCAGTTGTTTAGTTCAAACCGAGCGTAGGTGTTCTGCAAAGCGGTCCCCAAGCCTCCGCTTTGTTTCCCCGATGGACAGGAGGCCACAACGGGAACAGCGGATGCAGTATACCTCTTTAGCAGATGTGCAGGTGAACATATGCTTGATGTGGAAAGTCTTCTTGGGGCCTGAGTTGGGGTTGACGGGGGAAGTGTCGGGGCACGTGTCGCAATTCCTGCGGTTGCAGGGAGAAGTGCCGGGTGGTGGGGCTGGAGGGGAGTGTGGAGCGGACAAGGGAGTCATGGAGAGAGTGGACCCTCCCGCAAACAGAAAAGGGTGGGAGGGAAAAATGCCTTTGGTGATGGGGTCGGATTGCAGATGGTGGAAGTGTCGGACACGCTGTCAGACCTCCTGAGCTTTTCCAGCAACTATGTTTTTGTTCCTGATTTTGCTGCATCCGCAGTTCCTTTAGTTTTTACCGTGTTTTAGTGTTTATATACAGGGGGCTCTATATTTCAGGGTTTATACACTGAGGCTCATGTGTTTTAGGGGATATTTACCAGGGGCTGATGAAGTTGTTTGGAATAACTTGCTTATTTCAGCGAGACAAGCATATCAGAAGACCAAAATCTCACCTTCACCAAATGACCTAACTTTTGATGCTTGTTAAATTAAAATGCTTATTTCAGCGAGTTTAGCACGTGAGAAGCCAAAAATCAGCACTTCATCATGTGACACATTTTTTTAAGTTCGTTTGACTAACATGCTTATTTCAGCGAGTTAAGCACTTCAGAAGACCAAAATCTCAACTTCACCAAATGACTTAATTTTTAATGCTGTTTTGACTAACATGCTTATTTCAGTGAGATAAGTACTTCAGAAATCAAAAATCTCAACTTCACAAAATGACTCAAGTTTTGATGTTGGTTTGACAAACATGACTATTTGAGTGAGATAAGCACTTCAGAAATCAAAAATCTCAACTTCAACATCTGACTTAATTTTTGATGCAGTTTTGACTAACATGCCTATTTAACTCAGATAAGCACTTCAGAAGTCCAATATGTCACTTCACCAAAAATGTTAGTTTTTGATGTTGGTTTGAATGACATGCTTATTTCATGAGGAAAGCACTTCAAAAGAACAAAATATCAACTTCACAAAATGACTCAACTTTTGATGTTGTTTTGACTAACACGCTTATTTCAGCGAGTTAAGCAATTCGGAAGGCTAAAATCTCAACTTCACCAAATGAAAGAACTTTTGTTGCTGGTTGTTCTAAAATGCTTATTTCAGCGAGTTACGATCTTCAGCACACCAAAATCTGAACTCCACCAAATGACTGTAGTTTTGATGATGGTTTGACTAACATGCTTATTTGAGCGAAATAAGCATATCAGAAGACTGAAATCTCAACTTCACCAAAGGACCAAACTTTTGTTGTTGATTTGACTAAAATGCTTATTTCAGTGACATAAGCACTTCAGAAGTCAAAAATACCAACTTCACCAAATGACTTCAAAGTTGATGCTGTTTTGACTAACATGCTTATTTGACTCAGATAAGCACTTCAGGAGACCAAAATCTGAACTTCACCAAATGACTGAAATGTTGATGTTGTTTTGAAAATCTTGCTTATTTCAGCGAGATAAGCATGTCAGAAGACTAAAATCTCAACTTCACCAAAAGACATAACGTTTGATGCTGGTTTGACAAAAAATGCTTATTTCAGCGAGTTAAGCAATTCAGAAAACCAAAATCTGAACTTAAACAAATGAATCAAGTTTTGATGTCGGTTTGACTAACATGCTTATTTCAACGATTTAAGCACTTCAGAAGTCAAAAATCTCAACGTCAACAAATGTCTTAATTTTTGATGCTGGTTTGACGAACATGCTTATTTCACTCAGATAAGCACATCAGAAGACCAACATCTGAACTTCAACAAATGAATTCGTTTTTGATGTTGGTTTGAATGACATGCTTATTTCACTCAGATAAGCACTTCAGAAGACCAAAATCTGAACTTCATCAAATGACTCAAGTTTTGATGTTGGTTTGACTAACATGCTTATTTGAGTGAGATAAGCACTTCAGAAATCAAAAATCTCAACTTCACCAAATGACTCAACTTTTGATGTCAGTTTGACTAATGTGCTTACTTCAGTGAGATAAGCATATCAGAAGACCAAAATATCAATGTCACCAAGACATTCAACTTTTGATGCTGATTTTGCTGAAATGTTTTTTTCAGTGAGCTAAGCATTTCAGCAGTCAAAAATCTCAACTTCACCAAATGACTACAATGTTGACACTGTTTTGACTAACATGCTTATATCACTCAGATAAGCACATCAGAAGACCAAAATTAGAACTTCACTAAAGGACTCAAGTTTTGATGTTGGATTGACTAACAGGCTTCCTCTGGTGAAATAAGCACTTCGGAAGTGAATAATCTCGACTTCACCAAATGATTCAAGTTTTGATGTTGTTTTGAGTAACATGCATAATTCAGTGAGACAAGCACTTCAGAAGACCAAAATCTGAACTTCACCAAATGACTCAAGTTTTGATGTTGGTGAGACTAACATGCTTATTTCAGTGAGATCAGCACTTCAGAAGTCAAAAATTTCAACTTCATCAAATAACTTAATTTTTAATGCTGTTTTGCCTAAAATGCTTATTTCAGTGAGATAAGCAGTTCAGAAATAAAAAATCTCAACTTCACCAACTGACTTAATTTTGTAATGCAATTGTTTTAACATGCTTATTGAACTCAGATAAACACTTCAGAAGACCAATATCTCAATTCAACAAATGAGTTAGTTTTTGATGTTGGTTTGAATGACATGCTTATTTCATGAGGTAAGCACTTCAGAAGATCAAAATCTCAACTTCACCAAAGCACCTAACTTTTGATGCTGATAATACTAAAATGCTTTTTTTCAGTGAGATAAGCACTTCAGCAGTCAAAAATCTCAACTTCACCAAATGACTTCAATGTTGATACTGTTTTGACTAACATGCTTATTTCACTCAGATGAGCACATCAGAAGACCAATATCTAAACTTCACCAATTGAGTTAGTTCTTGATGTTGATTTGAATAACATGCTTACTTCATTGAGATAAGCACATCAGAAGATCAAAATCTCAACTTCACCAAATAACACAACTTTTGATGCCGTTTTGACTAACGTGCTTATTTCATCGAGATAAGCATAGCAGAAGACCAAAATCTCAACTTCAACAAGACACGCAACTTTTTATGCTGTTTTGACAACGTGCTTATTTCAGTGAGATAAGCACTTCTGAAGACAAAAATCTGAAAATCACGAAATGACTTTAATTTTGATGTTGGATTGACTAACAGGCTACCTGCAGTGAAATAAGCACTTCAGAAGAGTAAAATCTCGACTTCACCAAATGACACAACTTTTGATGTTGTTATGAGCAACATGCATATTTCGGTGAGATAATAACATCAGAAGGCCAAAATAAAAACTTCGCCAAATGACTCAAGTTTTGATGTTGGTTAGACTAACATGCTTACTTGAGTGAGATAGCAATTCAGAAGTCAAAATTCTCAACATCTACAAATGAGTTAATTTTTGATGCTGTTTTGACGAACATGCTTATTTCACTCAGACAAGCACATCAGAAGACCAACATCTGAAATTCAACAAATGAGTTCGTTTTTGACGTTGGTGTGAATGACATGCTCACTTCATTGAGATAAGCATATCAGAAGATCAAAATCTCAACGTCACCAAATGACACAACTGCTGATGTTGTTTTGACGAACGTGCTTATTTCAGCGAGATAAGCATAGCAGAAGACCAAAATCTGAAGATCACCAAATGACTCAATTTTTGCTGTTAGTTTGACTCACATGCTCATTTCAGCAAGTTAAGCAATTCAGAATATCAAAATCTCAACTTCACGAAATGACAAAACTTTTGATGTTGTTTTGACTAACGTGCTTATTTCAGCGAGATAAGTACAGCAGAACACCAAAATGTCAACTTCAACAAGGCACTCAACTTTTAATGCTGTTTTGACAACATGCTTATTTCAGCATGATAAGCACTTCAGAAGACCAAAATTTGAACTTCACTGAATGACTCAAATTTTGATGTTGGATTGACTAACAGGCTTCCTCCAGTGAAATAAGCACTTCAGAAGTGAAGAATCTCGACTTCACCAAATGACTCAAGTTTTGACGTTGGTTTGACTAACATCCTTATTTCAGCGATTTCAGCACTTCAGAAGTCAAAATTCTCAACGTCAACAAATGACTTAACTTTTAATGCTGTTTTGACGAACGTGCTTATTTCACTCCGATAAGCACTTCAGAAGAACAAAATCTGAACTTCACCAAATGACTCAAGTTTTGATGTTGGTTTGACGAACATGCTTATTTGAGGGAGATAAGCACTTCAGAAAACCAAAATCGGAACTTCACCAAATGACTCAAATTTTGATGTCGGTTTGACTAACATGATTATTGGAGTGAGATAAGCACTTCAGAAGTCAAAAATCTCAACTTCACCAAAGGACCTAACTTTGGACGCTGGTTGGACGAAAATGCTTATTTCAGTGAGATAAGCACTTTAGAAATCAATAATCTCAACTTCACCATCTGACTTAATTTTGTTATGCAGTTGTGACTATCATGCTCATTTAACTCAGATAAGCACTTCAGGAGACCAAAATCTCACTTCACCAAAAATGTTAGTTTTTGAAGTTGCTTTGAATGACATGCGTATTTCATGAGGTATGCACGTCAGAAGAACAAAATCTCAACTTCACTAAATGACTCAAATTTTGATGTTGGTTTGACTAACATTCTTATTTTAGCGATTTAAGAAGTCAAAAATCTCAACGTTAACAAACGACTTAATTTTTGATGCTGTTTTGACTAACATGCTTATTTCACTCAGATCAGCACATCACAAGAGCAATATCTGAACTTCACCAAAAGAGTTAGTTTTTGATGTTGATTTGACTAACATGCTTATTTCATTGAGATAAGCCCATCAGAAGACCAAAATCTCAACTTCACCAAATGACACAACTTTTGATGTTGTTTTGACTAACGTGCTTATTTCAGCGAGATAAGCACGTCAGAAGACAAAAATGTGCACTTCACCAAATGACTCAATTTTTGCTGTTAGTTTGACTAACATGCTCATTTCAGCGAGTTCAGCACTTGAGATTATCAAAGTCTCAAATTTTCCAAATGACACAACTTTTGATGTTGCTTTGACTGTCGTGCTTATTTCAGCGAGATAAGCATAGCAGAAGACCAAAATCTCAATTTCAACAAGACTGTCAACTTTTTATGCTGTTTTGACAACATGCTTATATCAGTGAGATAAGAACTTCAGAAGACCAAAATTTCAACTTCACTAAATGACTCAAATTTTGCTGATGGATTGACGAAACAGGCTTCCTCCAGTGAAATAAGCACTTCAGAAGTGAAGAATCTCGACTTCACCAAATGACTCAACTTTTGATTTTGTTTTGAGTAACATGCATAGTTGAGTGAGATAAGCACTTCAGAAGTCCAAATTAAGAATTTCACCAAATGACTCAAGTTTTGATGTTTATTTGAGTAACATGCTTATTTCAGCGATTTAAGCACTTCAGAAGTCAAAAATGTCAACGTCTACAAATGCCTTAATTTTTAATGCTGTTTTGACTAAAATGCTTATTTCACTCAGATAAGCACATCAGAAAACCAATATCTGAACTTCACCAAATGAGTTGGTTTTTGATGTTGGTGTGAATGACATGCTTATTTCATTGAGATACGCACTTCAGGAGATCAAATCACAAATTCACCAAATGGTTCAAGAAATGATGTTGGTTTGACCAACATGCTTATTTCAGTGACATAAGCACTTCAGAAATTAAAAATCTCAACATCACCAAATGACTCAATTTTCGATGTTGTTTTGACTAATGTGCTTATTTCCGCGAGATAAGCATATCAAAGACTGAAATCTCAACTTCACCAGATGACCTAACTTTTGATGCTGATTAAATTAAAATGCTTATTTGAGCGAGTTAAGCATTTCAGAAGATCAAAATCTCAGCTTCCCCAAATGACTCAACTTTTGATGTTGTTTTGACTAACGTGCCTATTTCAGCGAGATAAGCGCAGCAGAAAACAAAAACCTCAACTTCAACAAGGCACTCAACTTTTTATGTTGTTTTGACAACATGCTTACTTCAGTGAGATAAGCACTTCAGAAGAAAAAAATCTGAACTTCACGAAATGATTCAAATTTTGATGTCAGTTTGATTAACAGGCTTCCTCCAGTGAAATAAGCACTTCAGAAGTGAAGAATCTCGACTTCACCAAATGACTCAACTTTTGATGTTGTTTTGAGTAGCATGCATATTTGAGTGAGATGAGTACTTCAGAAGGCCAAAATAAGATCTTCAGTAAATGACTCAATTTCTGATGTTATTTTGACTGACATGCTTAGTTCAACGAGTTAAACACTTCAGAAGGCAAAAATCTCAACTTCACCAAATGACTCAACTTTTCATGCTGGTTGGATTAAAATGCTTCTTTTCAGCGAGTTAAGGACATCTGAAGTCCAAAATCTGAACTTCACAAAATGACTCAAGTTTCGATGTTGTTCTGACTAACATGCTTATTTGAGTGACATAAGCACTTCAGAATTCAAAAATCTCAACTTCATCAAACGACTTATTTATAGGTGCTGTTTTGACTATCACAGTTATTTCACTCAGATAAGCACATCGGAAGAGCAATATCTCAACTTCACCAAATTAGTTGGTATTTGATGTTGGTTTGAACGACATTTTGATTTATTTAAGATAAGCACGTCAGAAGATCAAAAGCTCAACTTCCCCAAATGACTCAACTTTTGATGTTGTTTTGACAAACATGCATAATTGAGTGAGATAAGCACTTCTGAAGGCAAAAATCTCAACTTCACCGAATGACTTAATTTTTGATGCTGGTTGGATTAAAAAGCTTATTTCAGCAAGTTCAGCATTTCAGTCGACATAAATCTGAACTTCACCAAATGACTCAAATTTTTATTTTGTTTTGACTAACGTTCTTATTTCAGTTCGATAAGCATATCAGAAAACC
>NW_025976658.1:0-7325 GCF_021869965.1 Rhincodon typus | reverse complement strand
ACCTACTAACCTCATCCCGCCCCCTTGACCTGTCCGTCCTCCCTGGACCGACCTATCTCCTCCCTACCTCCCCACCTACACTCACCTTTGCTGGCTCCATCCCCGTCTCTTTGACCTGTCTGTTTCCTCTCCACCTATCTTCTCCTCTATCCATCTTCTATCCGCCTCCCCCTCTCTCCCTATTCATTTCAGAAGCCCCTTCCCCTCCCCCATTTCTGAAGAAGGGTTTAGGCCCGAAACATCAGCCTTCCTGCTCCTCTGATGCTGCTTGGCCTGCTGTGTTCATCCAGCTCTACACCTTGTTATCTCTTACCCTACCACTGCTGTTTGGAGGCTTTTGGTACCTCTCACTAATGTATTCTGCTCCTTGACCTTCTTACCTGCATCCAGATTGATTCTATGTTTAAACTTTCTGAGCCAACATTCTTGCCTATTCTTGCACTAATTTCATCTTTTGACTAACAATGCTATGCCAGTTCCTTTTCTTTTCTGAACACCCTTGGATATTCAACTCCCAGCCATGGACATGTTGAGTGGCACTTTAAGTGTTGTAAGTGGAATAAATTTCAAGATCAGGCATGCATGTGGTACTGTGGCAAGCACATATTGCAATCACATCATTTAACATATCCATGATTTTGCCACTACCAACAAACCAGGGGATCAAGCTTGGGTTCAATGAAGAATGCAGGAAGGCTTGCGAAGAGCACCACCAAGCATCCCTAAATATTTGGTGACAACCTGTGAAAGCTACAAAACAGGACTACATGTGTGCCATAAACTTAAGCAGTATGTGATAGACAAAGAAAAACAATTCCATAACTATTTAATCAGATCTAAACTCTGCAGTCCTGTCATATCCAGTTGGGAATGGTGGCGGACAATTAACTCACAGGAGGAGCAGGCTGTATAAATATCCTCAATGATGGGGGAGCCCAGCACATCAGTGCAAATAGTAAGACTGAAGCATTTACAGCAATCTTCAGACAGAAAGGCCAAATGGAAGATCCATCACAGCCTTCTCCAGAGGTTCACAACATTAGGGCAGCATGGTGGCACAGCACCAGGGACCCAGGTTTGATTACGACCTCAGGCAACTGTCTGTATGGGGTTTGCACAGTCTCTCCTTGTCAGTATGTGTTTTCTCCATCTGCTCCAGTTTCCGTCCACAGTCCAAAGATGTGCAGGTTAGGTGGATTGGCCAGGAAGAGTGCAGGGTTATGGGGATAGGCTAGATGAGGTTTTTCTGGGTGGGATGCTTTTCAGAGGGTCGATGTAGACTCCATGGGCCAAATGGCCTACTTCCACACTGTAAGAAATTATTACAAATGCCAGTCTTCAGCCAATTCAATTCACTTAATATGATTGCAAGCAATGGCTGAATTCACTGAACACCACAAAGTTTATGCAACATGATAACATTCAATCAATAGTATTGAAGACATGTACTGCTTATGCTGTTTGGCATACATGTAGCCCTGTTTTGTAACTTCCCCAGGTTGTAGCCACAAATGCAAGTATACTATCACTGAATCCTACATTATCAACATTATAGGGGCCAGACTTCCTACAGCAAATTGGTTGCAGTTATCCAAAATAAGAACTCACTAGCATGTTCTGGAAAGCAACTAGGGACAGAGAGTAAATGCTGATTCAGCCAGTGATGCCCACTCCTCATAAATGACTGACTATTTTTTAAAAAATATCCAAAATGGAAAATCTGTTAGAGAGGCAGATGGGCCCAGGGGACTCCTGCTTTTCCTGCTTACTACTGTTTCTCTATCTCATGGTCATCCATTCCCTTTCTGTTGATGCATTGTTTACCTGTAGTGTGACCAATTCATCGTGCACACTATCCACAAAGATCATAACTTTGCGTAGGCTCACAATGTTTCCATCTGCAGCTGTGTATCCAAAATATGAATTTTAGTAGCTGCAGCTGGAGATACTTCCTGCACATGCAATCACTCAGAACACTGGAAGTGTCACTGACTTCCTACATAGCACAGGAGGAACATTCCACATGGTCGAGCTGCCCTGACATGATTTAGCATTAAATTATACTCTATATGTTTACTCCCTGTAATTTAAATAATACTAAAAATGTTACTGGGACCTTACCTTACCTTGTATACTTTAAAGAGTACTTAATCTAAACTGAAGACCAATAGCAACAGCAGATGTTCAAGAACTAATCAACTCACTAATTTCCTGTCATGTCATTGTTGGATTTGTTTTCCAACTCAGCCCAGCTGCCAAGTATTTAACCTGAAAGTTGTACAAATGTACGTACCATTGTACAATTGTTTAGCTCTGTCTACAACCTACATATTCCACAATTTATAATGTATCTCGTCCTAAATTGCAGGTCACATTTTCAGGCACACCTGGTGCTGCTTCTGGTAAACTCTTACACTTCACACACAATAAAGATTGATCATCCAGCCTGACAGTGATGAAAGTATGAGGGATATGGTGGAATACAATTCTGGCTAAGTGCCATACAGCACCTTGTTAACATCCAGTTTTGGGCTGCTGGTAATGATGTTAATTCATTTAGCATGATCTGACACAACGTAACAGAGGTTGTCTTTAGTGTGCAGAGGAGTAAGGATCTCCACAGTATAAAGTGGCAGTCACTCTTACCAATGTTATCATGGACAGATGCACAGAGGTAGACTGGGGAGGATGAGATCAAGTAGCTTTCTCTGTCATCTTTACTCTCCTCCCACCTGTCATAGGTTGTCTAATGGGTATGTCTGTCAGGACTATGCCAGATCTGTAGTTGTTATGCTACTGACCCACTCTTGGTGATGTGCATTGAGGACAGAGAGTTTAAACAGAATTAATTGATTATGGGAGGGAAATAAGTCATAATCAGCACATGGTCTTCTTTCCCTGGGGTCATCAGGCTTCATGGGTTCCAGTGCTTATGTTAACTCCTGGGCACAATTTCAAGTTAGAGCATTTCCTTAAGCCCCAAGCTTTGGTCGATCTAAAATGCCATATGGACATATCTAGCTATGGTAATTGATTAATCTGGAAAGTTGGCTGGTATGTGTGGTTCTGAGAGTATGGTCATGTTGGGCAGCAGCTTGGCTAATATGCAGAATCTCTCCTAAATTTGACACCAATCTCTAAACATTAGTGAGGAAAACTACACAGGGTTGGTTGAGCTGCTCTATTCTTTATTATGACTGATGCCTAGATCCAACCTGAGTGGTCCTTCTTATTTTGTTATTCTTCTTTATATTGGCTTGAGGCAACTGAGAGGCCTGGCAATTAAGAGCGAACTGCACTGGTATGAGTTTGGGGTCAGTTGGAATATATAAGAATGGCAGGTTTCTTTCTCTCTGCTGTTACAACTGTAACAGGAGGAATGCACTGGTAATGAAACCTGACTGCTCCACATGACACACTATTAGCATAACTATCTTGAATCAATCTACAAAGTAACCATTTTTTTCCTGTTTTACTGCTATCCAGATTAAAAGACTGTCACCAGATTTTCTTTAATGAACTCAGAAAACAATCTGTTTATTGTGAAACAAAAATCATTTCTAAAAACAAGTGAAAAAGCTAATTAACATCTTAGTTACAATTCAGAATTAGATCTAAAGGTAAAGTTGGCACTGGACCATCAGGCTGTTCTCTCATTAGAGAGAGAGAGATGACTGGTGGTGGTTTAGCCTGAGGGTCACCATGCCTTAGATGAGGGGAGAGCCCTTCATGGTAATCCCAGTCTTTGCAGGAATTGAACCCACACTGTTGGCATCACTGTGCACTGCAAGCCAGTCGTCCAGCTAACTCGACTGGAACTATAATCCCTTTCAGCGCAATACAAACACATATACACAAAATAAGAGACGGCAAAGGTGCTGCAGAGAGGATATTTTGTAAAAAGCAAAATAAAAGCAATCTTATTAGCCAATGGTCTGAAGCCTCACAGTCCATTGGGTTTCTTTTGATGAATTTGAATAAGTTATAGCTGTTGACTGATGGAAGATCTTCCTAGACAGCTTAAGTTGACATTGAAATCGGACTGTTTCCATTTCTTGGAAAGTGATCATAGTTCAGCTTTTTATAGTTTACAAGACTGTCAAAATACTGAGATTTGGAGATCTTATCAGTTTTCTAACAAATTCAACCAAGAGCAAAGAGAGAATTTTTAATTGCAAGCTTTGGAGGGCTGCTGATTTTGACTCCAAAAAAGCTTTTTATTTGAAACAGAAAGCCAGAATAGTATTGATTGCTAGATAATCAAAAGCACAGGGGCCCCATGGTCTCTTTCAATGCCAAGATCTCCAACAATTAAAGGCAATCTTCTCCATCCCTTATCTTCCAAAAAGCTTGGTTGAGTTTTCCCTAAAGAGTCTTCACTTCCTGTAATTTGCAGGTGGATCGCTGTCCATGTTGGATTGTTGACCTCATTTTCCCAGAAAACATGAGTCACTTTGGTAAAATGCCAGAAAGTCTACAGTCAGTTCAATACCTTCCAGTTTTTCCACATGGTCAATAAATATAAGTACTAGTCCCAACAATGCACACTAATGAACCCCTACCACAGCCTCTGTTCACCAAATGCCAACTCCATCTCCTCCTTGAAACAGTCCAAGCCAAGAAATCTAGAACTCTAAAAATAATAAGAAAATAATATACAAAAGTAGATCAGCCTGTCTATTTCTAGTCCCCATCATCACAGCCACAAAATCTCCTATAAGTAAGAAAAATATGTGAACAAGGATCAACAAAAACTCTGGAAAACACCTCTTTTCTCTCCTCAATGAGTGCGACAAATCACATTGACCATTTTTAAAATTTTATTAGCTCTTTATAAGGAGCAAACACAGAGTAACAACTTCCTTGCCCTATAAATACATTTTTCCACTGCATGGACCTCCAAGGTTCATGCATGGGAGTGAATGCAATGGCACACCAGTTGGTGTGTGCAGAATCTCCCAATAGCTTAGTAGGAATATTTATGACAACACATTTCAGATGTTGTCCTGGAAAACATCTAGCTTTCTCCTACATTTATGTAGCTTAAATGAATAAATGTTGGTCTTGTTCAATCCATAAAACTAAAACAATCTCTGAGGCATTTGATCCAGCTCTTAGATTGTTTTTCATATGCCTAAATTAAGTTCTTCTCAATCTATGCTGCTCTGAACAAACCTAACTCTTTAACCTCATTGGAGTAACAGTGTTGAAGCTGAGAATCTTTGAATAATCTTCCTTTGGAGTCTTTCCAAGGTCACTATCATCTGCCATTTGAGATGTGGCTTATTAACACAGGTGAGGTCTGACTAACTGTATGATGGATGTGGTTTGGACTGAGTAATTCTATTAGCAGAAGATATTACACTGCTCAGTTGAATCACAACTTCTCTGCATTGGTCATGGATTTTCTGTGATCTGTGCTCAAGAACATCTTGATTATTTCTGTCTAAATAGCTTGCAATGTCATTTCTTGTAAATATTATACTGTACAATGCGTATATGGAATATGTTGGTTTGATAATTGCCCTTTTAAATTGTATTTTTGCAGATGTATGTGGAAGCATGTTGATAGCTGCACCTGGAAATATAACCTCTCCAAATTTCCCCAATTTTTATCCTAACAATGCTGACTGCAGATGGCTAATTAGGGCACGTCATCGTTTTAAGGTGTGTAAAGGTTCAACTGTAACATCTACAAAATTAAGAGTTACAGGCAGAAGTCAGAATATTTGTTTTAAAAAATCTAAACTAAAATTAAGGACATATATGCAGAATTGATCAAGTTCCCTTTGATGTTGTAGACTTGCTCACCGAGCCAGTACGTTTGACTGCAGACATTTCGTCACCCTGCTAGGTAACCTTGTCAGTATGCCTCCGGTGAAGTGTTGGTGTTCTGTCCCACTCATTATTTGGCGTACATAGGCCAAACGGGAAGAAAACTGACAATAAGGATACACGAACACCAACTAGCCACCAAGAGACACGCCCAATTCTCTCCGATCTCAATACACACTGACAGAGAAGGACACAAGTTCAACTGAGACAACACAAACATAATAGCACAAGCCAAACAGAGACATGCCAGGGCATTCCTGGAGGCCTGGCATTCCAACCGAAACACCATCAACAAACGTGTTGAACTGGACCCTATATACAAATCACTGAAAAACAGAACCAGAAGTGATGTCAACTACCCCAGCAAACCGAGGTATATAAATAACAAGGGGGACAGAACACCAGCGCTTCACCGGTGGTGCACTGATGATGTTTCCTAGCAGGGTGACGAAACGTCTACAATCAAACACACCGGCTTGAGGGGCATATCTACAACCTCATCCACAACCCAAGCTACAAATCTTCTCAAAAACTTCAAGTTCCATTTTTCTGAATTTATGCTTGTCACAGAGTGTTGTCAGTACTGGAGTAATGTTGGCTGCCCTTGTATTTCTGTTCTTCTTTACAATATTTTCAGTCGGCTGTTTCACCAATTCCCCATAAATTCAGCAAAAGAAGCAGAATGTGAGGAGAAATATATATAACATTAATTACTGTGACAGTACTGATGAGCCCAAGGCAATAGAACAAAGAACTGTGGATCCTGGAAATCGCAAACAAAAACATTAAAATTGTTGGAGAAATTCAGCAGGTCTGGCAGTTTGTGTGGAGAGAAAGCAGAGTTAATGTTTTGAGTCTAGTGACCACTTTTCATCGTATTCCTATATTCCAGTACTTGAGTACATGCGACAATAAAATCTAATTCTAATTCTAAATCAAGAAAATGTATGACTTAGAGAGGGAACTTGTAGGTGATGGTACTCCCATTCATCTGCTGCTCTTGTCCTTCCAGGTTGTAGATCTTGCGGGTTCAGATGGCATAGCCCACTTGATTGGCACCCTATACACCACTTCCAATATTCACTCCCTCCATCACCAATGTACAGTGGCAACAGTATGTACAAAACTCAGTTGAGAAACTGTAGTGAGTGCTACCTGGTTTACTGTTCACCAGTTCTCTGGTTCTGACACTGGGCTTATGTAGTGGAATGTGGTGTGGTGGAAAACACAGGAGGCAGATGTTTCAGATGCAAAGAAGACTCTGATTTTATTGAACAAAAAGTCAAAATTTAATATATTTACAGAAAGCAAGAAAGTGAATATCAAAATTAAAACCCACCTATCTCTGACTGAGGGATAGCAGGAACTGCAGATGCTGGAGAATCTGAGATAACAAGGTATAGAGCTGGATGAACCCAGCAGGCCAAGCAGCATGAGAGGAGCAGGAAGGCTGACGTTTCGGGCCTAGACCCTTCTTCAGAAATGGAAGA
>NW_025976657.1:1880-7325 GCF_021869965.1 Rhincodon typus | reverse complement strand
TGAGGATTAAAACTGTGAAAAGGCAGTAAATGGGGTGGAAGGAACATTTTAGTTTAGTCTCCCTTTAATAGTGAAAAGTATGACACGATCGCAGTTTTATGAATGAATGAAATGCGGTAATAGTAAACATAGTACGCCAGGAAGTGGTCAGTAAAGTTATGAATGAATGACAGCACGAGAGTGGTAATATGGACCGCTTGTGGGTGCTTTGGTAAAGAGGACCTTTAGTACAACAGTAAAGAGGCTTGCACGAGTAATTATTTACCAAAATTCACTTAACTTCAGTTATGGGGAAAATGCTTGAATCCATCATTCAGGAAGATAATAGCAAGACAACTGGATATAAATTGTCCCATTGGGAACACCCAGCATGGGTTCATGAAGGGTAGGTCATGTTGAAATAACTTGGTGGAATTCGTTGAGGAGATTCCTTGCATGGTGGACAATGGGGAACCTGTGGATGCGGTGTATCTGGATTTCCAGAAGGCATTTGACAAATTGCCACAACAAAGGTTGCTCCATAAGATAAAGTTGCACGATATTACAGGTACTGTATTGGCATGGATAGAGGATGATTGACTCGTAGAAAATAAAGAGTAGGGGTAAATGGGTGTTTTTATGGTTGGCGGTCAGCAGCTCGTGGTGTGCCTCAGGGATCAGTGTTGGGACTGCAATTGTTTTCAACTTACATAGACGATTTGGAGTTGGGACGAAGTGTGGTGTGTCAAAATTTGCATGTGACACTGAGATAAGCGGTAGAGCAAAGTGTGCAGAAGACACTGAAAGTCTGCAGAGGGATATATAGTCGAAGTGAGTGGGTAAAGGTCTGGCAGATGGAGTACACTGTCGATAAATGTGAGGTCATCCATTTTGGTAGGAATACAAAAAATGGACTGTGGTTTAAATGATAAAAAATTGCAGCATGCTGCTGTGCTGAGGGACTTGGGTATCCTTGTGCATGAATCGCTAAAAGTAGTGTTGCAGGTGCAGCAGGTAATTAAAAAGGCAAATAGACTTTTTTCTGTCATTGCCAGAGGGATGGAGTTT
Source organism: Rhincodon typus (assembly GCF_021869965.1). NCBI lineage: Eukaryota > Metazoa > Chordata > Chondrichthyes > Orectolobiformes > Rhincodontidae > Rhincodon > Rhincodon typus. The sequence continues at coordinate 6,278 of NW_025976657.1, read as the reverse complement.
AAAAACAGGGAGGTAATGCTGCAGCTGTATAGGGTGCTGGTGAGGCCGCACATGGAGTACTGTGTGCAGTTTTGGTCTCCTTACTTGAGAAGAGCTGTCTTGCATTGGACGGGGTGCAGAGGAGATTCACTCGGTTGATTCTAGAGTTGAGAGGTTTGCAGTATGAGGAGAGACTGAGTCGGCTGGGATTATACTCATTGGAATTCAGAAGAATGAGGGGAGATCTTAGAGAAACATACAAGATGATGAAGGGAATAGATAAGGTGGAGGCAGCGAGGTTGTTTCCACGAGCAGGTGAAACTAGAACTCGGGGGCACAGCCTCAAAATAAAAGGAAGCAGATGCAGGACTGAGGGCAGCAGGAACTTCTTCACCCAAAGGGTTGAGATTCTGTGGAATTCTCTGTGAAGCAGTTGAAGCTACGTCGCTGAATGTTTTTAAGACAAGGCGAGATAAATTTATGAACAGGAAAGGAATTAAGGTTTATGGTGAGCGTGCGGGTAACTGGAGCTGAGTCTCAAAACGATCAGCCATGATCTTATTGAATAGCGGGGCAGGCTCGACGGGCCAGATGGCCTACTCCTGCTCTTAGTTCTTATGTTCTTATGTTATAATGTTATAGTGCCTCACAAAAAACACAGAAAAGGATATTTTAAGGCGATTGACCCTGCATTACTAAAGACGCGCTCGCCAGAGGTTCTGAGGAAGGATCACCTGACCCGAAACGTTACCTCTGTTTTTTCCCTCACAGGTGCTGCCAGACTTGCTGAGATTTTCCAGCAACTTTGTATTTTTTTCCTGATTTGCAGCATCCACACTTCTTCCGGTTTTTACGATGTGTTTTGGTAATTATTTACAGGGGGCTCTTTATTTCTAGCTCGCTCTGTTTTTTGGGGGTTTATTTGTAAGGGGCCCTGTTTTACGGATAATTCACAGGTCGGCTCGATGTTGGGGTGTATTGACAGGTGCTCTGTGTTTTCGACTTTATTTAGAGAGAGCCCTGTGTTTTACATTCTACTTCCTCGGGCATCTGTTTTCGAGGTCATTTAAAGGGGTCTGTGTATTTGAGGGTATAATTACAGGGGGTTCTGTTTTAGGGATTATTTGAATTAAGATCCTTGTTTTACTAGTTATTGAAAGGGGTCTCTGAGGGCTTTTTTACAGGCGTCTCTGTGGGTTTATTTACTGCAGGCACAGTTTTAGGGAGGATTTGTTGTTTGCACTGAGTTTCGGGGTTTATTTACAAGGAACTGCATATTTGACATGTCATTTACATGGGGCTCTGCCTTTTATTGTTTCTTACTGGGGGCTCTGTTTTACATTTTACTTCCTGAGGAACCTTTCTTAGGTTATATGTAAAGGGGTCTCTGTGCTTGAGACAGTCGTTACAAGTAGCTCTGTTTTCATCATTTGTTTAAATGAGGCTCTGCGTCGGAGATTATTTACAGAAAGCTTTGTGTTTCAGGCTTCATTGTATATAAACCCTAAAACACAGACATCCCTGTAAACGAAGCTCTGTGTTTTATGGTTTATTTACATGGGGGTTATGTGCCGGGGGCTCTGTGGTTTACATTTTATTTCGTGAGGGAACTTTCTTCGGGTTTATTTAAAGGGGCTCTGTGTTTGGCAGTGTATTTAGAGGGGCCTTTTTCGATCGTTTGTTTAAATGAGGCTCTGCGTCGGAGATTATTTCCAGGAGGCATTGTGTTTCAGGGATCATTTACAGGGATGTCTATGTTTTTGGGTGTACATGCACGATGCTGTGTGTTTTTGGGATTATTTATAGTGAGTTCCGTGTTTTAAAAGGTTATTGAAAGGGGTCTCTGTTTTAGGGTTTGTTTGCAGGAGGCTGTTTATTTATAGGTAGCTTTGTCTTTTTAGGATTATTTGTAAGGGGCCCTGTCTTACGGATAATTTACAGGTGGGCAAAGTGTTGGGGTGTAATTAAATGTGCTCAGTGTTTTCGGATTTATTTAGAAGGAGCCCTGTGTTTTACGTTATACTTCCTGGGCAATGTGTGTTAGATTTCATTTAAAGGGGTCTGTGTATTTGAGCGTATAATTACAGCGGGCTCTGTTGTTGAAGTTTGTTTCAATAGGACTCTGTGTTTTAGGGGTTATTGACAGTGAAGTCTGCGTTTTACGTGTTATTGAAAGGGGTCTCTGTGTTTGAGGGCCTCTGTGCAGGCTGCTCCGTGTTTGAAGACCAGGAGTACGGCTGAAGTTGGGTTCGGTTTGGGCCTGAGGCTATGGTTAGTGTAGGATGAGGCTAGCGTTAGGGCTGAGGGTTATGATTTGGGTTAGGCTTTGGTCTGAAGTTAGGCTTCGGGCTTGCGCGAGGGTTAGCGTTAGGGCTGAATCTAGGATTAAGGTGAGGGATATTTCTGAGAGTAGTGAGAAAGACAGAAGCTTCGCATACCCGGAGACAGAACCAAAGGGAGAGGCAACTGCTTATTCCACAGGAGACTCGGGATGTATTGTAAACTTAACAGATCAAATATTATTACAGATTCATATGATCCCATTACCAGGAGGCACTGCCACAGAACTGAACCGCTGACAATGAGGAATTTGCCTGGTCCAGGCAAATACTGAAGCACTGTCAGAGGGACAGAACTGCTGGAGAGCATCATAATTAGAGAGTCAGTACTGAGGTAGCGCCTCATTATAAGAGGGTCAGAACTGAGGAAGTGCCTCCCATTTATAGGGTCTGCAATGAGGTAATGCAGCAGTACCAGCGGGTCAGGACTGTTGGGGTGCATTAATGTGAGACGGTGAATACTGAGGTAGTGCCTTATTCTCAAGTTGTTAGACTTGTGGGAGTGTCACACGATTGCAGCACTATGACAATGTCAGACTGAGGGAGTGCCTCATTGTCAGATAGTCAGTACTGTCAGAGCTTCAGAACTGAAGCATTGTCTCATTGTCAAATGGTCCGCACTGAGGTATTGGAGCAGCGTCAGTGGGTCAGAACTGTGAGAGTGTATCAGTCACAGGGTCAAGACTGAGGCCGAGCCTTATTCTAAATTCTTATTGGGGGATTGCTACATAACTAAATTATATAATTTTTAAGAATGATGCATCGGCTCAATGTGATCCTCTGACAATTGTGCACTCCTTCAGTACTGACACTACAACAAAGAGGGACAGCCTCAAGCGGACCCTCTGACAATGAGGCATTCTCTCAGGACAATAATATTTAATTGTAAACTAATCTGTAATACTATTTGACCTGTTAATTTGCAATACATCACGAGTCTCCTATAGAAAACGCAGTTGCTCTCCCTCTGGTTCTGTCTCTGGGGATGCAAAGCTGCTTTCTTTCTCGCTGCTCCCAGAAATAACCCTACCCAAAACCTTGACCCGAGATTCAGCCCTAATGCTGACTCTTGCGGAAGTTCTGAGCCCTCAGCTCACGCCAAAACCTAACCCTTAGGTTCGCCTCAGGCCTAACACAAATCATAACCCTCAGCCTCAGCGCTGACCCTAACCTCACCTCTAACGCTATTCTCAGCCCTGCACAAAAGCCCTCAAACACAGAGCCTCCTGTAAATATACCCTCAGAAACCCCTTTCAACAACCCGTAAAACGTAGAGCTCACAGTAAACAACCCCTAAAACACAGAGCCCCATTTAAACCAATCTTAAAAACAAAACCCCCTGTAATTATACCCTCAAATATACGGACCCCTTTAAATGAACTCGAGCACACATCACCCAGGAAGTAACAAGTAAAACACAGGGCTCCCTATAAATAAATCAGAAAACACTGAGCACCTGTAATTACACCCCACACTCAGCCCACCTGTAAATTATCCGTAAGACAGGGCCCCTTCCAAATAAACTTTGAAAAGATAGACATAAGCATAAATAACAGTCCCCAGTAAATAAACCCGAAGACAGAGATGCCTTTCAGTAACCTGGAACACACAGATCACGATAAATAATCCCTAAAACACAAAGCATCGTGTACAGATACCCTAAAACACAGACATCCCTGCAAACGAACTCTGAAACACACAGCCTCCTGTATATATTCTCCGACACAGAGTCTCATTTGAAAAAATGCTAAAAACAGAGCCCTCTGTAAATACACACTTAAGCACAGAGACCCCTTTATATATATAAGCGAAGAAACGACCCTCAGGAAATAAAGTGTAAAAGACACAGCAAGAAACCATAAAAGACCCAGTCTCCTGTAAATGAAGTGCAAAATATAGAGCTCCCAGTAAATAAACCCTGAAACAGTGTCCCCTGCATATCCTTTCTAAAACTAAGCCTCCCGTTAATGAACTCTCAGAGTAGACCCTAAAACACAGAGCGTCCAATTAATAAACACAAAAACACAAGCCCACTGTAAATCAACACCAATTAACACCGCCCCACTTCCCAACGCCCACC
>NW_025976657.1:0-1780 GCF_021869965.1 Rhincodon typus | reverse complement strand
TTAACACCGCCCCACTTCCCAACGCCCACCCACCCACCCCACCCAGTGCAGCACGGCGAATTGTTCGGATTGAGATAGTACATCATAGTCTGAGGCAATGCCTCTTTGACAAAGAGTCAGTAATGGGGAGGTGTAGTGTTGTCTGATGGTCATTGTTGAGGTAGCGCCTCATTATAGTAGGGTCAGAATTGAGGGAGCGCCTCATTGTACTTGGGTCAGGACTGAGGGAGGGCCTCATTGTCAGCGGGTCAGGACTGAGGGAGCGCCTCATTGTCAGCGGGTCATGATTGAGGGAGCGCCTCATTGTCAGCGGGTCAGGACTGAGGGAGCGCCTCATTGTCAGCGGGTCAGGACTGAGGGAGCGCCTCGTTGTACTAGGGTCAGGACTGAGGGAGCGCCTCATTGTCAGCGGGTCAGGGCTGAGGTATTTGAATTAGGGCAATGAAGGGTGTGGGTTCTTTTATTCTTTTAAAGTTAGAGAATGCCAGAAAGATTATCAACTCTATATGATTTGACTGGGTTGGGAATTACGTAATGACAGCAGAAAGTTTAGGAGCCTGATGACCGCGGCTGGCTCTTGAGATTTCACTATTGCCGGTTTACTCATTCTTTCATTCAATTTCACGGAAGCGCTATTTTGAGAGTAGCTTTCTTGAAGGGAACGCGGACCCTATTCAACATGTATCTAACAGAGACGTGGTAACGCAGAAAAATTGTTTGATGTCCCGCAAGATATTCAAGTCCTGGGAGACGTTTGTTGAGGGCTGATGAATATTATAATTTTTTGTACTTTCGGGTGACACGATGGATGGGATCGTATTGTTCTGAATAGATCAGAAAATTAACACATACTCAGGGATTGACTCTGATGTAGACACAATTTTGGACACTGTTAGCAACAAGGGTTCAAACTGTGAAAAGGCTGTGTAATGGGGTGGAAGGAGCATTTTAATTTCGTTTCCCTTTATTAGTGAAAAGTACGGCAAGATGGCACTTTTATGAATGAATGAATGAAATGCGGTAATAGTAAACACAGTACGCTAATGAGTGGTCAGTAAAGTTATGAATGAATGAGAGCGTGAGAGTGGTCATATGGAGCGCTTGTGGGTGCATTGGTAAAGAGGACCTTTAGTACAACAGGAAAGAGGCTTATGAGATAGTGCCACACAAAAACCACAGAAACAGATATTTTAAGGCGATTGACCCTGTATTAGTAAAGACACGCCAGCCAGACACCGGAAGCCTTGTTAAGTGCTAACCGATATGAGTAAACGGGGCAGACCACAGGATATTGAGGGGCAAAGGTTATAAGATACGCAAGTGACCACATGAGCGAACGGGTACCGCGTGTTTGAATCCGACTGGAAAATGTGTGATACACAACCATTTGATCCCTGAGGGTTATGGTTTGGGTTAGGCCTGAGGTTAGGATTTGGGCTGATGTTGGACTTAGGGTTTACATGAGGGGTAGCGTTCGGGCTGAATCGAGGGTTATGGTTACAGCTGGCGTTATTTCTGAGGGTAGTATGGAAGAAAGCAGCTTCGCATACCCAGAGGCAGAGCTGGAGGGAGAGCAACTGCGTATTCTACAGGAGACACGGGAGTATTGCAAACTTAACAGGGCAAATAATATTACAGATTAGTTTGCAATTAAAGATTATTGTCCTGAGGGAATGCTTCATTGTCAGAGGGTCTGCCTGAGGCTGTCCCACTTTGTTGCAGGTCAGTACTGGAAGAGTGCAACATTGTCAGAGGATGAAATTCAGGACTTTACCATTTA
>NW_025976656.1:4169-7325 GCF_021869965.1 Rhincodon typus | reverse complement strand
GTCTCTCCTCCCTCCTCTCTCGTTCTCTTTTTCTCTATCTCTCTTTCTCCCTTTCTATCTTTCCTCTCTATCAATCTCTGTGTTTCTTTCTCTCACTATCTCTGTATATATCTTTTTCTCTCTCTTACTATATGTATCCCTCTTTTTTTTTTCTATCTGTCTCATTCTCTTTTCTCTCTCTATCAATCTTTGTCTCTTCTATCTAATTATCTCTATATATCTCTCACTATGTATCGCTCTCCCTTCCTCTCTCTGTCCATCTGTCTTTCTGTATACCTGTTCTTTCTTTCTCTTCCTATCTCCCTCCCCGACTCCCTCCCTCCCCCAACTCCCTTCCTTCACTCTATCAATCGATCTCTCTCTCATTCTCTCTCTTCTCTCTTTCCTACTTTCTTTGTCTCTACATATCTCTGCTGCTCTCTCTCGCTCTCCCCTTGCGTGTTAAGACCTCATGGCTCCACGGTGGAGAGTGAGACTGAGCTTGGCTACGTGGCGGGAGCATCCCCATGACAGCGACTGGACCGGCATGAACCACAGGGCCCAAGGGTGTGAAGCATCTCCCTTGACAGATGGCTGGCTGTTTCTAGAGATCTGCTGTGCATGGCGTTTGGGGAGGGTGGGGGTGTGGTGTGTGGGCAGAGGGTGTAAGCTGATCGATTGTGAGGGCTCTGGGGCAATTGCTGTCCCGGTGATCAGTGGGTGACGGGCATCAGGAAGGAGGGGATCTGGGCCAGAGTGTTGATGTTGGGGAGTTTGTATTTAAGCTACACGCGTGCGTGCACCCAGCATCCCGTTGACCCCGCTGTTCTCCCCCCCCCCCCCCCCCCTCGTCTCTCTCAGGAGGAGAAGCACAGGCGGTACAAACAGAAGCAGAAACGCAAGCAGAAGGTGAAGCATTCTGAGAAGGTGGACAGTAAGGAGCAGGCAGGACTGCGGCAGTGCCTGGGACCCAGCTGTGTGCTGCCCGCTCGCCACAGCTCCAAGTACTGCTCTGACGAGTGTGGCATCAAGTTAGCTGCCAAGTAAGGCCCAGTCTTTCTATCCCACCCCTCCCATTGCCCCTGCCCACCTCTCTCCTAGCCCACACCTCACCCTCTGACCTCGTCCCCCTCCTCTTGCCCTCCACACTCCTACTCATACCCTCATTCTCTCCCCTTTCTCCTCGCGCCGCACCCCTCTCCGTCCCCTTTCTCCTCACGCTCCCCCCTGCCCTTTCTCCTCATGGAACCCCCCTGTCCCCATGCCCGCCCTCCCTTCATCATCCTCTCTCCATTCTCTCGCCCTGTCTTCCCCAGACCTGTCCCCTCGCCCTCCCACCTGCCCCTCCCCTCCATCCAACTCCATGCAGTCTCTAACTCCTGATGTATGCTCCTCCACCCCCTTACAGCCGGATCTACGAGATCCTGCCCCAGCGGATCCAGCAGTGGCAGCAGAGTCCATGCATCGCCGAGGAGCATGGGAAGAAGCTGCTGGAGAAGATCCGCCGGGAGCAGCACCAGGCCCGCTGCAAACTACAGGACATGGAGCGCCGCTTCCACGACCTGGAGACCATCATCGCCAAGGCCAAGCAGCAGTCCATCAAGGAGGATGAGGAGGTCAGCAACAGGAGCTGGCGCGCGTGCGCACACGGGATACTGGCCCCCCCGGGATGGCATGGAGCGGGAGTGAACGGGAAGCAGTGTAGCTCCATTGGGTCGGTGTAAAGCAGGAGTGAATGGGAAGGGGTTTGGGTCCACTGGGACGGTGTGGAGCGGGAGTGAACGGGAAGGGGTTTGGGGTTCATTGGGACGGTGTGGAGTGGGAGTGAACGGGAAGGGGTTTGGGGTTCATTGGGACGGTGTGGAGCGGGAGTGAACGGGAAGAGGTTTGGGTCCATTGAGCACATCTCTTTCATTGTCCTCCCAACTTTGTGCTGTCGTGTTTTGACAGGTCAATGAAGGTGACAGTGAAGAGGCAGATTTCCAAATTTTCTGTGTATCTTGTGGGCATCCAATTAATCCCAAAACAGCCTTGAAGCACATGGAGCGTTGCTATGCGAAGGTACAGGATCCCGTTCCAATGGGGGCACCATTGCCATAGGTATAATTCCGTTCTCCACATCAGACTGGAACAGAGGCGGCCATTCAGCCCCTCTGCCCGAGCCGGTTACACAGGAACAGGAGGCCATTCAGCCCACCTCCCAAACCTGTTACACAGGAATGGGAGGCCATTCAGCCCCTCTGCTCGAAGCCTGTTATACAGGAGCAAGATGCCATTCAGCCCCTCTGCTCAAAGCCTGTTACACGGGTGGTTGGTGGCAGACGACTTAAATTTTGGGTGGCAGGGTGGGAGACAGGAGAGATTCAACGAGATTCAGCTTGATGCTGAGGCTGGAGAGACAGGGTAAGTGGTGCAGAGAGAAAGTCGTTCAAACACAGGCTTAAAGTCCAACGTGACAGGTGGCGAAATTTGGTTTGGGGGGAGGGGGAAACATCTCGAGCTTTGCGGGGGGTGCGGGGAGCGGTAGCAGAGCTACACAGGTCATTTGGGCTGACACAGATTTCTGAGCGAGGTTCAGTACAATACAGCTCAGACGTGAGGGGTCAGAGGCTGGGAATCCTGCAGCGAGTAACTCCCTCCCGACAGCCTCCGCCCCCCCCCCCCCCACCACCACCACCCCAAAGCCTGTCCCACCATCGACAAGGCAGGAGGGTGAGGGCACACTCCCCGCTTGCCCTGGAAGGGTCAGCTCCAACAACACTCGAGAAGGCACTGGAAACAGCACCTACGCTCTGAGGAGGAGGGGGAATCGGTTAATAGAAGGTGCTTCACCATCACCGGTTCGGTTACGGCTCTCTCTCTCTTTCTCACTCTCTCCATTTCCTTTCTCAGTATGAGAGTCAGACATCCTTCGGATCCATGTACCCGACTCGCATCGAGGGGTGAGTCAGAGGGGAGCCCCTAGGAGGGGGTGGCTGGGGGTGCGTGGGTGGGGGGGAGGCACGCGGGCGCGGCGGGGGGGGGGGGGGGGGGGGGGGCGGGAAGTGGAGAGTGGAGAGAGGGACAAACGCCTTGCTCTTGGAGGGGCCAGAGTGCAATTGTTTGGCTTTCGGAAGGGACAGCTGCCGAGAAAGGGAACACGATTGTTCCCCACCCCAAGATGTATTACTGTGCAAG
>NW_025976656.1:3410-4069 GCF_021869965.1 Rhincodon typus | reverse complement strand
GTGAGTCTGTCTCTCTCTCTCTGTGGCGATCTCTCCCTACCAACCCCTGCACCGCACCTGGTACCTTTCCCTGCAACCACAGGAGGTGCTACACCTGTCCCTTCCCTCACCTCCGCCCCAAACAATCTTCCACATCCGGCAGAGATTCACCTGCCCTTCATCTAACCTCCTCCTACTGTATCCGCTGCTCCCGATGTGGCCTCCTGTATCTCAGAGAGACCGAACGCAGGCTAGGGAGACCCGACTTGCAGAGCATCAACCAACCCGACCTTCCGGCTCCCATTCGCTTTAACCCCCACTCCCCTGGCGACATGCCCATTCTTGGCCTCCACTGTCAGTGTGAGGCCAAATGTAAACTGGAGCAACAACACCTGATATTTCACTTTGGGAGCTTATAGCCCAATGCCCTGAATATTGACTCTACCAGCTTCAAAATTTCTCCACCCCACCCCCCGACCTGTCCATCTTCCAACTCCCCTATCCACTCCACCCTTCCCGCTGACCAACCACAGTAACCTGCATCCACCTATCTCCATCCCACTTACCTTCCCCACTCCCCCAGTCCCAACTCTCCTCCCTCCATTTATTCCTGGGCTCCTGTCTCCCCGCCCCCTCACCAGTCCCAACGTTTGACTTCCTTGCTCCTTGGATGCTGTCTC
>NW_025976656.1:2256-3310 GCF_021869965.1 Rhincodon typus | reverse complement strand
TCCAAGTTTGCTGACTCTACCTTCCAGCATCTGCCGTCCTCAACGTCTCCAAGTTTCTGACAATCTGTCTGTGTATCTCTGACGCTCTCACTCCTTCCTTCCTCTCTCTGTTTCTGGCAACCTTTCGCCCTGCAGATCTGTCTGTCTCTGCGGCTGAGGGTCTCTGGCTCCTTCTCCCAGCAACCTGTCCCCCTCCTGCCCTCAGGCAATCTGTCTCTGTGTTCAGGTTCCCTACGCCCCTTGCTGTGTGGATCTTTCACATAAGACAGTGCCAGGGAGGTGGGGGGAAGGATATGGTTTGAGCGTGTTAGTGTGTGAATGTGCAGTGTGAGTATATTCTCTCTGTGTGTGGTTCTGATATTACAGCTGCTGCTAACGGTTGCTAACACTCTCTCTCTCCCTCTCTCTGTCTTGCACCCTCGCAGTGCCACGCGATTATTTTGCGATGTTTATAACACCCAGAGCAAGACCTACTGCAAGAGGCTGCAGGTTCTGTGCCCTGAACATTCCCGGGACCCCAAGGTAATGTGTGGATGAGGTTCCTCTCTCTCCATCTTTAATTAGAATCGCTGAGTCAGAGCACCTGCTGGGTTCCTCGGAGATTGATGGGTGACGATGGAGAGGGAGCTTTACCCTGCATCTAAACCCGTGCTGTCCCTGGGAGTGTTCGATGGCAGCACGGTGTAGAGGGAGCTTTACTCTGTATCTAACTGCTGTGCTGTGTATCTGTGTTGGTTGCAAGGTGTCAGCAGACGAGGTGTGTGGTTGCCCCATAGTGAAGGATGTGTTTGAGCTGACTGGTGATTTCTGCCGGGTGGCGAAACGGAAATGCAACAAACATTACTGCTGGGAGAAACTCCGCAGAGCCGAGGTCGACCTGGAACGGGTACGGGTGGTAAGTATCCCTACTGATGTTAATCCCTCTCCCCTCTCCCTCACACACTGTCACTCAGTAACCCCTGTTCCCCCCGCCCCCCGCAGCGCTCTGTGTTACAGACTGTATCCGTACTGATGTTAATCCCTCTACCTCACACTGTCACTCAGTAACCCCTCT
>NW_025976656.1:1725-2156 GCF_021869965.1 Rhincodon typus | reverse complement strand
CACCGCGAGCCCTATGTTACTGACATTTCCCCTTTCGCTGCCTGGCAGTGGTACAAACTGGACGAGCTGTTTGAGCAGGAACGGAACGTCAGGATGGCGATGGCTAACCGAGCCGGGCTGCTGGCGCTGATGTTACATCAGACTATCCAGCACGACCCGCTCACCACGGACCTACGGTCGAACAAGGAGCGCTGAAGCCCGGTGAGTCCCGAAACGCCAGTGCTGACCGCGGCTGCCGGGATGGGGCTGGGGTCACAAACAATGCAGAGCAGGGCCACCGCGTAGGCACAACGCACTGGGTGCGCCGCCCCCCAGGAAAGGTCCCATCCGCACCAGCAACCAGCCCCTTGTTGACCCGATGTGCAAAACCACCGCCCCCTCTCCTCGCGAGTGAAGGCGGCCACTCTACCCTTCTTTACTACTGCCCCATT
>NW_025976656.1:449-1257 GCF_021869965.1 Rhincodon typus | reverse complement strand
GGGGGGGGGTGCGGGGTGGTGGGGTAGGGTAACATGTCACTAGCATGGAGGAGGGTGTAAATCTCATCAGCATTGTTGTCTCGCACAGACTCCTCCAAAGTGTTTTTGTGTTTTTTCAGAGAGAAGAGTGGTGTTCTGTTTGGGAGCGAGTGCCCATTGTTTGTTTTTTTGTTTTTTGAGAAGGCGGCACCTTATTTTTCCCCTGAGCACGGCATGAGGTCGCTCTCCTTCCTTATAAGCACGCACCCGATCCGTCCTCAGGGACTCAGCAACTTGTCTCTGGATCCAGAGTGTGTTAGTCTTCCTTCAGGAAAAGGAGGGGAGTTGTCCGAGCAGGATGCCTTTGAAGTGTACAGACCGCGGTTGTAAATTGCCATTTTTATTACCTTCTCTGGTGTAAGATTAATAAAACTAGCTGACTGTTTGTTTCTTACTGCTCATGGGTGCTGCCCTCTCGGTCTTTGGGAAATGGGGAGGAGACTTGATGACAGACCCTTCCCTCTCTGTATTCAGTATTCTGGATGTACTTTCCATAGTGCTGGAGAGGATGACAGCAAAGCTTTCCCTGCCTTAAGACTCCATCCCACTCCTTGGAATGAAAGCCTATTCCATTTGCCACCCTAGTCACTGGCTGCGTACGGACGTTTTGCGTTCCGTGTCCTGGGTCACCCAGATCCATCTGCAACACGGTTTCTCTCCGTTTTAAATCGCACTCCGCTTTTCCCTTCTCGTTGCTGCAGCTCTGCGTCGTCTTCTGTGTTACCCTGCACTTGCCAAATGTCTCCCACGTTTGGCGTCACTACCGTCA